>NC_069500.1:542366599-542666599 GCF_027579735.1 Bombina bombina
ATCTCTTCAACAAAGAATACCACAGGAACAAAACAAATTTGATTATAGAAGTAAATTGGAAACCTTTTTTTAAATTATATGCTCTGTCTGAATCACAAAATAATTTTTTAAGTTTCATAACCCTTTAAAATATTACTTTAAAAAAAGGGGTTACTAAAAGCTTACCATGTGCTTTATATAAGCATTGTGTTACACTGAGTGAAGTTGATATCATGCAGGAAGTGACATAACAGGAAGTGGCTTAACAGGAAATAAGAAAAAAAACAGTCTTTTAAAATGTTAAGCACAAAACAAGAACATATTAATAATTTAATATGCAAACACTCATTCTGAAGGTAAAGAATATTCATCTGGTCTTTTAGAAGTTTAGGAGCTTTGACTTCTTCCATGTCTCATACTTCAAAGACTGCAAATTAGGTCTTCTTTTTCTGTGTGGAACTGAATGTTAATATCTCCTACCTGGCCTTCTGAAGTTTTTTGTGTGAAAACTATTTGTAAAAGTAAAGCATTTTTATTAAAAAGGCTTGAGACATTTTACTTGTATGCATAAGGTATCATTCAAACATAAGTTTAAACATTTGAAATTTTGCAAAGCCAGCTTAAAAGGGAACCCCTGGGAGTTCGAAGTAACAGGAAGGGGACTTGACCGTTGGAGGAATTAGGCCTTGGGTGTGATTGGTTATTTACTGTAGGGGGCGGGCTTAGCACGCGCTGTTACGCATTTAAAGAAAGAGCGGGAGAATCTGTCATCAGAATAATTATCAAACCTTTCTAGAAAGTGCTGTGCTTGTCAGTTAGTAATTCTGCGATGTCGCATTTTGATGCGATTTTTGACCAACTTAAGTTGGAAGCTGCAAAAATGGGCCCTACCTGGCTCGAAGAAAAATTACGTCCATTGCTTAGCCCGGTTGTCGAACCCAGAGTGGATATCGTGGAGGTGGCTCCGAAAACATCGAGGCGTTCGAGGCCTCCAGTTCGTTCTGATCCGGATGCTGAAGAGGGTAATAGCGGTCGGAGAAAATCCAGCCCCAGTCCGGGGTTAAAGGCGTCTGTGAGGAAGAAGTCAAGTTCGAGCTCCGGAAGTCGGCAGACCGGAGCGGAGTTTGCTGATAATGTGACGCAGTCCGGGAGCACTTGTTCCATTACGGAACAATTCACTGAGCCTGTAATGAAGGGTGATTCTTTGCCTAAGGGTAAGACGGCCAATTTAGGCCAGAAAGTAGTAATTAGAGGAAAAAAGCAAGCTAGTAAAAGTGACGGCCCGCCGAGGCCTATTTTTCCGTGTGGGGGTAATGAACAAGCGAGTATATGTAGTTTAGGTAGCGCCTTAATGAAAAAGAAAGGTGAGGGTTTGATTGTATCAGGGCCGATTGAAATACCTCAGGCAGTTTCAGAACAGTTACATAATGTTTCTAAGTCGGCTCAGATTTTAAGACCTTGCAATAATACGGAAGATCAGGCTTATCGGGTGTTAGACGAGAGGGTGGAAAGGCCTGAAGCCAGCGATATTCATCATGATACCGAGGTTGATAACGGTGTGGTAGAATTAGATTTATATTTAGATTCTTCTGAGGAGGATTTTATTCCTCCTTCTCCCAATGTAGTTAACACTATTAGCCAGTTTAATACGTCAGTCAGGGTCACGGGTGATCCAGCTTTAAAGGGCGAGTTAAGAAATTTGAGGGATAGGAATGTTGAAGTAATTAAAAATTTACCTGTCACTAATGATGTTTTTCTTTTAGATGGGAATGAAACTGGGTCACGGCCTGAGAATTCCCAGGGTCTTTTAATGGTGGGAAATGACGGCCTAAGTGGGGAGGCTTATGGCCTTCAGGAATCTTGGACGGAAAATATCAGGCTGGATATTGAGGACGGCGTTCCAGGGGTGGAACGTTTTAATGCAAAGGGAGAAGAAACAAGGGTGAGTACGGCCAACAATTTTAATTTTGGTCTTCAGGGCATGATGGGTCAGAGTATTAATAATACATTTCATAGCTCGGTTAACTCTGTTCAACGTCCAAACAGGTCTGGGATTGGGAGAATACAAGGTAGAGGTAGACAACGCAAGAGGTATGGGGATTTAAGGGGAGAAGGGTTTGAGGTCCCATCAGCTAAGAAGGGTAAGGGTGTTTCAGTGGATAGTAGGTTGGGTATGTCTACAGCTAGTAGGGGCATTGGAATTTGGGCACCTTCTGGGGGTTTGTCACATGTTTCTTTTTTACAGACGGAAAAAGGGCAGCAATTAATGACTAACACGGATCCCAGGGCTACTGGTTTCCAGAATACAGAGAAGGTTACGGCTGCATCTCAAAGGGTTCAGTCTGCAGTGACTCAGGACCCGAGTACAGGTAATGAGGGATCTGGTGTTGTGAATCTGAATGTGGGGGTTGATACAGTTGGTGTGCATGTTGATCCTTTATCTATAACTGTTTTAGAAGGTTTAAGGGACTTGTTAGCCAAATTAGAAGGAGCAAAAGTCACGGGGGGAGTCGCCAATTCATGGGTTCCCACAGAATTGGCTAACCAAAATAGGGTATTAGGGATTGGTGGTGAGGGAATAAAGGATGTAGGGTCAGTACCTCAATCTCAAATGGTCGGTTTATCTCAGCAAAAGGGGACTAATGTTGATAATAAAACGGATGGGGGTCCTGAGCTGAAGATTGCTGACACGGCTTTGGCCAGGTCTTGTTTGTGTTCTATTGGGCCTTTGGGCATGCATTTGACGGTAGAGTTAAGAGAAAAGATATACAAGAGGGATTTTATTGAATTATTTTCCCTCCTTCCTCTTGATCAGTCTTTTGAGATACCTGAAGACTCAAAAAAGGATTCGGCCAAGAAGGAAGAGGAGGAAAGGAAAAGACGTTACAGAAAATTACCAAAAACATTTACTAACTGGTTCAAGGCTGTTGTTATTTATGCTAGTGTATTTTCTGTTAAGTTCCCTGATCAAGGAGCGGCCCTCTTTTGTTATTTAGATGAAATTGCAGCTGCTCAGAGAACATATGGTGGTATGGCTTGGTGGTATTATGATGAACAATTTAGACAACGTTTGTCGGTTAAGCCTGAGATGAAATGGGATGATCGTGATATGGGTCTATGGCTAAAAGTGATGACTCCGTTAAGGTCTTCGCAGCCCTTTCGAGGGAGTGCCAGCGGATCTCTTCAAAACGGTTCGTCGGCAACAGCCAAAAAAGGTTTCTGTTTTGCTTTCAATGAAAAGTTCTGTAAATGGGGAGCATCATGTAAATTCAGACACGAATGCTCTGGGTGTGGTGGATCCCACCCTTCCAGTAAGTGTTTCAAAAAGAACAAATTGGGAGGAACCCAGGAGCTCCCTGAAAAAGGGATTAACTCCGGTGAGGCTAAGCGGGATGGAGCTGTGGCTCGTACTTTACGCTAAACAGAAAGGTTGTGGTGACAAGGCCTTGTTGTTGCTACATGGTTTTGAGTTTGGTTTCAGAATTCCATCTTCTGGAGGCGTTGTTCATTACAGGGGTAACCTTAAGTCTGCTAGGGAATGGCCTGAGGTTGTTAGGAGTAAGCTTGAGAAGGAGGTTTCTTTGGGTCGAATGGCAGGTCCTTTTAAAATATCTCCTATCCTCCATTTGCGTATTTCTCCTTTAGGAGTGGTTCCTAAGAAAGAGCCTGGTAAATTTCGTTTAATTCACCACTTATCATTTCCAAAAGGTGGATCTGTTAATGATGATATTCCGGATGAATTATCGTCTGTGTCTTATACATCATTTGACATGGCGGTTAAGTTGGTTAGAGAGGCTGGGCAATTCGCTTTAATGGCTAAAGTAGATATTGAGGCGGCTTTTCGGTTACTTCCAGTTCATCCTTCTTCACATTATTTGTTGGGTTGTTGTTTTGAGGGTTTTCTCTACATTGACTTATGTCTCCCGATGGGTTGTTCTATTTCTTGTTCTCTGTTTGAATGCTTTAGTTCCTTTTTGGAATGGGTTGTTAAATTCAGGTCTGGATTTTCGTCAGTAGTTCATTATCTGGATGATTTTCTTTTTGTTGGTCCCCATGATTCGGACGTTTGTTTGAAATTAAGGGATTGTTTTTATTCAATGGCATCTGTTTTTGGGGTTCCTATTGCAATGGAAAAATCTGAGGGTCCAGTTACGGCCCTTAAATTTCTGGGTATTACAATAGATTCTGAAAGTATGGAATGTAGGCTACCTCTGGAAAAGATTGTGGATTTGTCAGAAATGATTCAGCATTTTTTGACTGTCCGTAAGGTGACTTTGAGAAAAATGCAATCTTTACTTGGAAAGTTGAATTTTGCTTGCAGAATCATTCCTATTGGTAGAGTTTTTTCTAGAAGAATGTCATTGGCTACGTCTGGTGTTAGTAAGCCTCATCATTTTGTAAGGATTAAAAAAGGTCACAAGGATGATTTGAAAGTTTGGTTGGAATTCCTTAAAAATGTTAATGGTGTTGCAATATTCATGGAAGCTAGGGTCTCTAATGTTGATTTGGATTTGATAACTGATGCAGCTGGGGGTGTTGGTTTCGGGGCTTATTTTCAAGGGCATTGGTGTGCTGAAGTGTGGCCTCAAGAGTGGGTCAATTTAGGTTTAACCAAGAACCTAGTTTTCCTTGAGCTATTTCCTATTCTGGTGGCTCTGTTTGTGTGGGAAGTGGATTTGATGAATAAATCCATATTGTTTCATACAGATAATATGGGTGTCGTTTCTGCTATTAATTCTTTATCTGCATCATCATTACCAGTTTTGCGTTTATTAAGAGTGCTAGTCCTGAAATGTTTAAGTATGAATGTTTTCGTCAGGGCAAAACATATCCCTGGTAAGCTTAATTTGATAGCAGATTCTTTATCTCGTTCACAGTGGTCTCGCTTTCGAGAGTTGGCGCCTCAGGTGGACGTAGTTGGAGCGACGTTTCCAGTCCAACTTTGGAAGCTTGGGACGGAGGATTGGCTGAATTAATTAAAAAATCTTTGGCTCCAGGTACTTGGACGTCCTATGTATCAGTTTGGAAGGAATGGGAAATGTGGTTATGTCAATCTGAAATTAAAGAAGGGTATGATGAGGTCACGGGTTGCTTATTGGAATGGATGTGGCATTGGGGAAATGTGGGTTTGTCACCATCTAATATGGAAAGAAGATTGGCGGCCCTTGCTTTTAGATTTCGCTTATTAGGTTTGTCTGATGTTACAAAGGTTTTTTGGGTCCGTCAGGTTCTTAAAGGCTTGAAGAAAAAGACAAAGGTTAGAGATAAGAGAAGACCTATTACATTTTCTTTACTTCAAAAAATTTGGGTGGTATTAGCAGAGATTTGTGCATCAAGATTTGAATTAATATTATTTAGAACGGCCTTTGTATTGGCCTTTTTTGGGGCATTTAGAGTTTCAGAATTGGTAAGCCCTAGCAAAAAAGTTTCAGGCGGTTTACAAAAAGAAGATGTAATATGGAATGATAACAGAGTAGAAATATTACTGAGAAGTAGTAAAACGGACATATATGGGAAAGGCAAGAACATAGTGCTATTCCCTAGTGGTGGTGAAATATGTCCATGTCAGGTAATGATGCTTTATGGGTCCATACGGCCTTTGCAGGATGGTCCTTTGTTGGTTCATTCAGACGGTTCTTTTTTATCACAATATCAATTTAGAGCCATTTTAAGAGGTTCAATTGTTTTATTGGGTCTTAATCCTTTAGAGTTTGGATCTCATTCTTTCCGGATTGGAGCTGCTACTGAAGCCGCTATGTTAGGTCTCAGAGAGGATATAGTTAAAAAGATTGGTAGATGGGGTTCAAGTCATTATAAATCTTATGTTAGGCCTGATTTAATGATATAAAAAAAAAAACAAAAAAAAAAAAACCCTTGAATAGAATGTATGTTTTGGAATGTTTGAGTTGTAATCATCCTGAACACTCCTTTTTCTCTTATTTTAGGTGTAAAGATCGTATGGGTGATGGGGCATTCGTTTATATACTGGGCCAATGCTGAGGCCAGTAAGAAAATGGGCGGCCTTCAGCTTGGGTGTCCTGTGGATCAATGGGAGGTCAAATGGTTTGGGATTAGGGGGATGTGCTGGGAACTCTTTTTTCCATTGTTTCTAGATTTTGGCAGAATGTTTCCTCGTCCTCAGGTTTTGATAGTGCATTTGGGGGGAAATGATTTAGGTATGATTCCTCAAAAGGAACTAGTTAGAAGAATCAAAAGAGATCTGGGCAACATAAAGGAACTTTATCCTGAAATCAAAATAATTTGGTCACAGATTACTCCTAGGTTGGTTTGGAGATCAGCGAGGGATTATGATAGGCTAGAAAAGAGCCGTAAGAAAATTAACAAAATAATTAGCTCTTTTGTTAAGAGGTTGGGGGGAGGTGTAGTTTTCCACCCAGATTTTGAAGTAGATGGGGCTGAGGAATTTTATTTAAAAGATGGTGTTCATTTTAACCAATTTGGGATGCAGCTATTTATTTTCGATATAAAAGAAGCTTTGGGAAAAATATTGGGTTTGGCGGGACTGGGCTGTTCGGTCAGTCCAGTCGGTGGCGGGGGTGCTAGTTCCCAGACAAATATGGTACGCAATATGGCCAAGTGATTTGGAGGATTTTAAGTAGTTGCCTCTCCATGGGGTGAGTGGACAACTGGTTTTATAGGGGCAAGGGGTTCCCTATTAAAGTTTAGGTGTACTTGGACGGACTCAACAGGGATATAGCTGAGTCCAGTTGTTGAATAACGGCCATCTTGTTTTTGTGGGTTTGGGAACTAGCACCGCTGTGGTTTATGTTTTATTTGTCAGTAATGTTATTCATGAACATCAGGTATGTTCTGTGAAAAAATGTTTGAAAATGTTTGAAAATATTTATTACTCAATATTTAAATTGTGTTGTTAATAAAATGGCTGTGGCCAAACTTTATACCAAAGCTGTGTGTAACTCTTTTATTTATGTTATTATTTTAACTTATAATGGTTATAAGATTAAGGCCGGGGATTGACGACTTTAAAGGTCATGGTTTTAAAGATAATTGGGCATTGCATAGAAAAACATGGCCACCTAACAAGATAGGGCTAGAATATGAAAGGCATGCTAACTGCTGCACACAAGGGATAAGGGGTTTATCATTCCCCCCCCCCCCTCATATTGTGGTAAGGATTGAGAACCCTGTTTCATTGTGTGTCCTCTCTTTATGACCAATCTAATTTAGTGTTTCCCAGAGTGCTTTTTTTTCTTTTCTTCCTGTACTTATTTATTCATTTAAGGTCAGACATTTTGCAAAAGTTAGCATGCAACCTTGAGTAATAAGCTTCTTAATCTTACTCTACACTAGTTAATTTACTCAGTGTTGTTTACAAGGCCTTGATGATCAAAAGTGCTATGTTCTCAATATTATGAAATATGAATATTTCTAACATGATAAATATATACACGCTCAGTGGGAGTTTTAAGGGCATTCCATGGGAGTAACTTGTATTTTCTATGGGAGACATATCCTCACTTGTCATCACAGCGAGGTTCAGCCCACTTTTTTTAATATATAGCCAGACCAACTGACTGCGAGGCTGGTGAACCTGAACAGGCAATTTCTCATTGGTCTGTCAATATTTTGAATATTGGGACCCAAGAGTCACCCTGATTATTGTGGGTACTTTGTGAAACCATCTGTGTAGTGAGGATGTGGATTCCTGGTGAAGTAAGGAGCTGACTAAGACCAAACACCAATGGATTACTCAAGACAAGCTCATTTGCTCCCACGAGCCTAGCTTGCAACCCCTTAAGCCCCCTATGTTAAGTGTACCTCCATTACTATGCAATCTTTCTGTGTATAAAAACAAAAAGAGGGTACCTCCTAGTGTGATTCTGTATATCCAACCAAACAGTAGGTGAATGTATATGTTATACTCACAAATGTAGCAGCACCAGTGTGCTGAGTGGGGCAGACTGGGAACCTGCAGTGTCCCAGCTCCCTGATCCAAGCCAAGTGGTGGTCTCTCACCCAACCTCTCTCCTCCAACTCAGACTCGTGCTTATGGTAAAAAGTGTATTTATTTAAAATAGGTAAAAACACTTGGTTTAAAATCAGTGGGTTAAACAATTTCCCCAGATAATTGTGACGCGTTTCTCAGTGAACACTCGCTATTTCATCAGGCATATGTCTCTAAGTTAACGAGCACAGTCTTAAAAACAGCAGCCCTCGGATGACCCGGTTCTCCCGGGCTCCATGTTAGAGGCCTACATTACGGTTCTCCCCAAGCCAGGAAAGTCCCCAGATAGACCGGAGAACTTTAGGCCCATATCTTTGCTTAATTCAGATGTAAAGATACTCGCGAAGGTCTTGGCCACTCGTCTGAACAAATTCCTCCCAGACCTAATTTCAACCGAACAAGTCGGATTCATACCCGCACGAGAAGCCAGGGATAACACCCTTAAAGTCCTACAGTTAATAACCTACGCCCATGCCCATGACAAACCGCTCACCCTGGTCACACCAGACGCAGAAAAAGCGTTCGACCGAGTCAGCTGGTCATTTATTCGGTTAACCCTACACAAATTCGGCTTTGGACCTAGCTTCTCGAACAAAATAATGTCCCTCTACTCAGCCCCAAACGCAAGGGTGAGAGTAAACGGTATCCTCTCGGATGCGTTTCTCATCAAGAACGGAATGAGACAGGAATGTCCCCTCTCGCCGCTTTTGTCTCGCCCTACTGGGGGAATACCAAAGAGCTATCTCCCTCCAGAGGATTGTGGAATGGTGCAGGAACTCTAATAACAAGAGGTGGATACAACTGGACAATGAGATCCTCAAACGTGGAAATGTGGGATCTCTGGCATGGGTCTCGGTGGGGAATCGACCGGACCCAGTTATAACATACCCCATGATAGCTGACACTCTCAAAGCCTGGGATAAACTACTGGCTGAGGGCAAGTATGTGTCCACCCTTGAATCACCAAATATCCCGATAAGGGAAAACCCAGATCTGGGCATGGAAATTAAACCACATACTCAGGGGAGCTCCTATAAACTGGCAGACATAACCATTTCCAATATCTTACAACAAGGCAAACTTAAACCACAGGCTGAGTTGGAGGAATGGGATAGGACCATATTTACATCATGGTTCAGAGTTGCACAGATGGCTCACTTTCTTGAAACACGCAAGGAAAAAGGAGCGCTGACTAGAGACAGAACTCTATTTGAACTGCTGTGCACTCTACAACAAACACCTACTCACCTCATATCGCGACTCTACAAAATCTTACTGACAAAGGGGGGATCTTCGCTCCCATCATACACCACTACCTGGCAGACCGAGTTCGAAATAGAGATCTCACCCAAAGAGTGGAGAAAGATCTTTGAGAGAACCAAAAGGGCCTCTATCTCCGCGAAAATACAAGAAATGCACTATAAATACCTTAGCAGGTGGTACCTGACCCCTCAAAGGCTACATAAAATCTATCCTCACTCAAGTGGGGGGTGCTGGAGGGGCTGTGGAGAGGAGGGATCCCTCCAGCATATTTGGTGGACGTGTCCACACATACGACCTTTCTGGGAGGAGGTGCTGGGAGTAATGAGCAAAATTATATGTTATACTTCCCCCAAAGCCAACATACCTAATCTACCACGAGCTACCTAAGATCACGAGGGCAGATAAATACTCCTTGTTCATTTTGATGCTAAATGGAGCAAAAGCACTCATCCCAGCTCACTGGAAGAGCCCACAAGTCCCTAGCGTTCAGGAGTGGAGAGCTAGAGTGGGGGATCTACTAAGACTGGAACGCTACCATTACCTAAAAACCAGTAAATTAGCTACACACGAGATGATGGTACTAACATGGAAAGGTAGGGGTCTGTAGTTTTCTAGCCCCCAAAGGTAACCCGCGCCGACTCACATCTGCTGGCCGACCCAGTAGACTTCCCAAACCCCCCCCTTATTTTTTTTTTCTCCTTCCCCATCCCCCCTTTACCCTTCTCTCCTCTCCCCCACTATCACTTCTTCACTCCTGCACTCATCTGAGTGCAATCATCAGGAATTCAGATATACCCAGCTCTGTGTAAAATTTGTGCTGGGAATCTTCAGTGACATAAAAATGAGAATACCTGATGTATAAATTGTTAGCTTATAACTTGTTTGTATTGCTGGATGTTTTGTTTCTTTTTTTATTTTTTGCAGCTCACTTTAATTAGTGAGGGGACAAGCTCAAAATCAATGGATTAAAGTAATGCACTCACTGACAAGAGTGGTACTTTCGGCAAAAATACTCAAAGACTGCCACCCCTCACCCTAACCCCAAATGACCACAGCAGAATGTTATGACTCTCAGGGAGGGTTGGGACTTTCACGACATGTTTTAAATATGTTTACATTGATCTGGCATCACCACTTTGATCTGTTTAATACTGTATAACTCATATCAATGAATAAAGCTTCCGTTACAATTGTTTCGAATTATTCATTCAGCTGATAATTATCATTTGTAAATACCATCTACAATATTATTATTATCTAAAAGATATAACTTTCATGCTGTCGGCATATGAATTCAGCATATATGCATAAAAAACATATTTATAGTATACAGTACTTAATACAGCGTCTCCCTTGAAGTAAATCTGTCATCATATGTGTTTCAAAACCGGATTTAAAAGTCCTTTCAAAGATTGCATATTTTGAAGATTAAGAAGCAGAAGAGCAGCCCATGAAAGCAACTTCACTATATCACTAATAATTACAACTAATATATGTTGGACTCTCTAATACAAGATAATTTGTACTAATAGTCTCATTGGTAGACATAATTAGAGAGGAATAACTGGTTATTCGCATTTTTTAAATAATTCATAACTCTGAATTGCTAATAATTGCTATCATTATAATTTTTTCCATAATTCAGATTCTAGCAAATAATCTATTATATATATATTTTCACCATCACCATTGGATATTAGAGGTAGTACAATTAGAAGTTAATCAGTTTCTTAAGTTCACACGATTGGTAAATTATATTGATAGGCAGTGCAAACTGATAGCGCTCCCTGGTGAACATTTAGGGGCCCATTTATCAAGCTAAAGACCGCTGCTCCATAACCCTGTCTGCCTGCTCTGATGAGGCGGACAGGAATCGCTGGAAATTGACACCCCCCTGCTTCCGCGAGTCTGCAGGCGGCGGCCTTGCACCAGCAACTCACAAGAGCTGCTGGTGCAATGCTGAATACGGAGAGCGTATTGCTCTCCACATTCTGCGATGTCTGTCGGACCTGATCCACAGTGTCGGATCAGGTCCGACAGACATATGATAAATAATCCCCTTAGTTTAAGGTGTGTTTTTGTACTTCCATTACTGTATGAGTAATCATGTAGTATGATATATAGATTTCACACTCAGTAGTTGACTGATCTTTAGATACTGGCAATTGCATATTACTATAGTTCATACTATTATACTTTATATAATATTTGTAGAAAAATAAGAACAAGAATATAAACAAAACAAAGCACATACATTTATTTAAAAACATGGTAAAACTAGTGCAATATGGCTTTGTTTAGCGTAAAATGATCTGCTTCAGCTGCAAATTACATTCTTGCATAAAACCCACTCTCTTCTTTCTGAAAATGTTGGACTTTGTGGTTGGAGCAAAGAACCAATTCCAGACAGTTCCATACTTACCTTGTGTATAATTAGTAAAGTGATGATATATGGCACATGAAATGAATCACAGAAGTTACTGGGTTCTTTCTGAGAAACAAATCCAGCAAGTTCTATAATAATAATGTTGCACCAAATGTTCAAAAGGACAGTGACTCTTCTGAAATATGAAGATGTCTGTAAAAATGACTTTACTGTAAACTTGTGCTTGAATGCATTCTTAGATTACTAAGCAGTATATTTCTACCCTTTAGTTTAAATAACTTCAGAAATAAGATACTTCTTCACTTTCTCAGCTTAAAACATAGGGAGTTATTTATATTTAATGGGGCAGAGATGCCTTTTTTAAAGTGATTTGGAAGAGATAAATAAACAAAAATGTAATAATTTCCATTTCCATGATTATGCAATAAAATAAATAAATTAATAATATGTATCTAATAAAAATATATATTAATAACCTAAGTGACATTTAAATCTGTGAGAGTCCTGGGCTAGCTATACTTTTTATAATTCCTTTAGCAATTTTACATATTATATGTACACAGAGAAGTAAATATCAGGCAGGAGTCTGAAACATGATTACTAAAATACAAAACAACAAACAGACTAAGGGCTAGATTATGAGTGGCACGCTAACTGTAGCGAGCAAGCGATATGGTGTATTTTTCGGCTCTTTGTGTGCAACGAAAATAGCATAGTTATTATAAGTTTAAAGTAAACACGTTCGCTTAAAGGGGAAGTAAACCTAACAAATAATGTAATATAATTCTGAAACTAGTGCAGAATTATATTACATTATCTTAGCGCTAACTTTATACTTTAAAGTATTGCAGGCGTATTTTATAAAAAAAAATAGTTTTTCAGAACGCCGCTCAGTGCTCTACTGAGCGGGCAGCTGTCTAGTCACAGCCTGGCCGATCACGCCATTACACTCAATGTAGCTCGCTCCTGCTCTGGGAGCAAGCTACATTGAGTGTAATGGCACGATCGGGTCGTGCAGGGAGGAAACGGGGAGAGCAACAACAGTAACACCGGTAGCCGGGCACGGCCTCCCGGCAGCACAGGCAACCAACATACAGACTTGTAAAATTGGGGGCAAGGAGGTCACTAAAAGATCGTTTGCAAACAGTAACTTTGCCCTCCCTTCTGAAACGGTTAATCTTCTGTTGGGGAGGTGAGGAGTATACCTGCAAGAAAAGAACGATTGGGTGCCTGAGGGAAATGGAGCTGTGATCTACAGTGGCTATATGCCACACAGTGCTTTATCCATACCTCATAAGAGCTGAGGTTGTTACACGTGAGTGTTCATTTGACTACACTGTTTTGAATCACTTTCAAGTTATCTGTTATACTACACTAGGAGGGACTTTTTTTCTGTGCGCCCTTCCCTCTTCTGTTTTAGATTTTGCCTTGAAGGATCTCCCTTGTCTAAGCGGACTCCTTCTCTTCAACTGGGATTAGGTTGCAAGTGAAAAATACTTCTTTTGGTCCACTCTCCTCTCTCTACACGTGACTTGATGTTTTGGGACTAAAACAAGCGGAGACCTGTACTCACAGGACAGTATTGGTATTCAAATGTGGGAATTCCATATTTAATAGAGCTGTATTTACTCTGCTTTGCAATATATATATATATATATATATATATATATATATATATATATATATATGTGTGTGAAGAAAGAGAAAGAGAACAGCACTCCTGAGAAAAGCTAGAATAACTTCCATGTCTGTTCATTTAAATTGCAACTCAGGGTGCGCGTTCTTTTTGCACACTATGCCCCTTCACAGAGAAAAAATATCCTGTAGCACAGTGCTTTCCAAACTGTGTGTCGTGACACATTAGTGTGTCGGCGGCAGTGTGTAGGTGTGTCCCTGCTTCAGCACAATTTTTTTTTTAATTTAAAATTCTTTTCAAAAAATGTTTTGGTTTCCGACTTTCCACCTGCCTGCTACGCAAATCAGATGGTTGACATGTGATTGATACCTAGTGGGTCAGAGATCATCTTAACCTATTGGCGCAGCTTAGCGGAAACTGAAACTATTCCCATTGGCAGAATATTGGCTCCTGACTACATGTGTAGTCTCCTCAATCAGCTTATGACTGCACGTGTAGTCAGTGAGTGGGACAGCAGTGTGCTTGCCGCGTGGGCAGTAGTCAGTCGTTCTCGCAGAGCTCTGAGGGCAGCAGCTTAAACGCTGAGCTGAAGTCAGAAGTCAAAGTGATTCTTTTTTTTGCAGCTAGCTCCCAGTAGTGCATTGCTGTTCCTTCTCTTGATATATGGATAGGAAGTGGAAGCTTAAAAATGCTTGATGATGAAATGTGAGTGTCTTTATCCTTACCCTAACCCTAATATTCTACTAAATATTTAGAAAAAAAATTCATCCCATCAACCTCACACATCCCATTAAAATAGTAAGTAGCTATTGGTATTATTAAACTTTTTTATAATTCTTGCACATACTTACTGTTACTTGTAAATACATTTCATTGTTATATCATTTATGTATGTGTCCGTATCTCTTAAAACAAGTTAGTTTAACCTCCTGTTTGATAGTACAACTGAATTACTGTGTCGCGAAATGATGTAGGTCTAAAAAGTGTGTCACCAACATGAAAAGTTTGGAAAGCTCTGCTGTAGCATATCAGTCTGATCCTGCCCAATGACAGTCCAGCGCTGAAATACCAGGCAATTCTTCTCTGAACAAGGGAAGCAACAACCCCAGACGATCGTTTCGGCCTTCTGTGGGCCTCGTCAGTGAGGTGCAGTTGTATCTTTCTAAGGGCAAGTGTGCAAGGAGTCCACGTCTGGTTTCCCCGATTACTCTTAGTGAGCCCCAAGAGTAATTTACATAAATGTGAAGAAAGAGAAAGAGAACAGCACTCCTGAGATAGAACAAAAGCTAGAATAACTTCCATGCCTGTTCATTTAAATTGCAACTTAAAAAGAACGCGCACCCTGAGTTGCAATTTAAATGAACAGGCATGGAAGTTATTCTAGCTTTTGTTCAGTCAGGATTAGCGCACTTGAATAAACGCGGTCCGGTTAACACGTGAGTATGGGTGTTTGTTTTTATTTTGCAGTTTTCACACTTCATTGATGTCTATGGTAGAATATGTTAATGCGGTCGCGATATTCAAAGTTTAATTTTTTTTGCGCGCTTTTGGTTTTACGTGCTTACAAAAATTTACTTACAAATCATAATACGAGCGCAACCCAATGTGCACAAAAAGCCTCCATCTAGCGATATTAATGCGAGAGTGCTAAATAGCACTCTACTCGTAATCTATCCCTAAATTCTAATTACTGTGCAGTGTGCAGGCATACAACTTGTGGCATTTAACTCAGCAGCAGGTTGTTCTATTCCCTGCACTTTTAAGTCAAATAGAATTTTGTTTTGCAGTTTTCTATGTTATAATGAAATTGTTTAGAGAAGAAGAAAAGTCTTGATGCACAGTTGAAATTTGTTAAAGGGACAGTCAACACTAAAATTGTTATTGTTTATAAAAGATAGATAATGCCTTTACTACCCATTCCCCAGCTTTGCACAACCAACATTGTTATATTAATATACTTTATAACATTCAAACCTCAAAATCTCTGCCTGTTTCTAGGCCACTACAGACAGCCTCTTATCACATGCTTTTTTATTATCTTTCCACAACCGGAGAATGCTAGTTCATGTGGGCCATATAGATAACATTGTGCTCATGCCCGTGGGTTATGACTGACACTGCACTAATTGTCTAAAATGCAAGATAATAAATAAATAGCAATGTGATAAGGGGGCTGTCAGAAGAGGCTTAGATACAAGGTAACCACAGAGGTAAAAAGTATATTAATATATCCATATTGGTTGTACAGAACTGGTTAATTAAGGGATTATCTATCTTTTTAAACAATACAAATTTTGGAGTTGACTGTCCCTGCATAGTATCTCAGAGAGTTGTTAATGATTAAACTGAAAATATTTTAATGCTAACTTTAACTCTTCCAATTTCAAAATTTCACATCCTCAATTGCAATTTAAAGTTGTTTTTGTTTTTTTATTAAAGTAACAATGATCTAGACTTTTTTGTGTACAAAAATAAAATGTAAGGGCCATATAGGCTAACACAACATTTTATGTTGTACAATTAATAGTTAATCAGTTTTGTTCAGTCTGGTCTGGTCAGAAATTAAAATTATGCAAACCCTACACAATTAACAATTAAACTATTAAACAATTAAACTATTAAACAATTAAAGTTTAACAAAACAATTAAACTAAATTGTAAGAAAACAAAACTGAACTAAAATTAGAACTTTTTCAGGGGTTTGTATATTTTTTGTGTTGGGCTAATTTTTAGACTTTTAATTTAATGTAGAAGTATATTTTAAAAGGAAGTTTAATTTCAGCCAAAGGATTATTAATTAAGGGTTCATTTTAGGGATTTTTAATGTGACACAGAGGTTAATGTTCTAATGAAGTTAATTTTTATGTGAGTATATTTTAGGGATGGTTTCATTTAGAGATGATTGCAATGGTGTGTTTACAGTAGGAGAATTACAATTTGTTTTTGAGCTGGGGTGGCAGATGTGGGTAACGTGCTTGGTGGGGGGGGGGGTAAAACAATTGGCTTAACTTGTGCTTCAGGATCAGAGTTAGCTGGTGAGTTGTGGTTAGGTTTAACTTAAAGTGGGGGCTAGAGATTTGTTTAATTTAAGGAAGTTAAGGTAAATCTTAGTAGTGAAGGGGGTTGTTACAGTTATTGCTTTAGTGTGGGGGAGTTAATTCAATGCATTTTTTTATTATGAAATGTTTAATATCTTCACAAGCTCTTGTATCTTTCAAATCTAAAGATATTGTGACGAAAATGCAAGTTCCTATGACAGATGCAATGATTTTTTGTGAGCCACATAATTATAATTTCAGCACCAAAAGACACGGCAAAGACATTCTGATTTGGATTTTGTCAATACACTGTTACCTAAATTTCTAGGACTTTACCCCAGACTCATTTTTAGAGCTGATTGAGGCTTTTCTTTCTTTTTTCAAAGGTCTCTGTGAGGAACTGTGTCCTCTCATACCTTGTAACTGTCTACATGCTGGAGAGCGGAGCAGGTAAGTGATTTTTCTTCCAGTTGGGCAGACCATGCACTTAACAAATTAAAAGACACTCACCTAGATTATGAGTTTTGAGCACCATAGGGAAAGTAAAGAACGCCACAAAAGTGGCGTTATTTAATTCCCTATAGCGCTGTTATTACAAGTTTAAAAAAACACTGCTTGTGCGGGCGATATGGAGATTTTAAGCTCCATACCGCTCCCAAAACAAGCGCTATGTTTGACGTGCTCGTGCACACTTTCCCCATAGACTTCAATGGGGAGAGCTGGCAAAAAAAAGTCTAACACTTGCGATCGAGGAAACAAAAGTTCCGTAATGCAGCCCCATTGATGTCTATGGGGAAATAAAAATACTGTTTAAACCTATCACTCCCCCACATCGCAACAAGCTAAACTAAAATATATTAACCCTTAAACCTAACCCTAATCATAAAACCTAACCCTAACTCTAAACCCAGCCCCCCTAACTTTAACATAATTAAATTAGATCTAAATTAATTTTACAATTATTAATTAAACAATAGCTATTGAAAACTAAATACATACTTACCTGTGAAATAAAACTTAAGCTAGCTATAATATAACTAATAGTTACATTGTAGCTAGCTTAGGTTTTATTTTTATTTCACAGGTAAGTTTGTATTTATTTCTCTTGTAAGGTGTATCCAGTCCACGGATTCATCCATTACTTGTGGGATATTCTCCTTCCCAACAGGAAGCTGCAAGAGGATCACCCACAGCAGAGCTGTCTATATAGCTCCTCCCCTAACTGCCACCTCCCAGTCATTCTCTTGCAGCTCTCGACAAGGGAAGTAGCTAGAGAGATGTGGTGCATTAATGTAGTTTATCTTCAATCAAAAGTTTATTATTTTTAAATGGTACCGGAGTTGTACTATTTTAGCCTCAGGCAGAAAGTGGAAGAAGAGTCTGCCTGTGGTTTTTGATGATCTTAGCGGTTTGTAACTAAGATCCACTGCTGTTCTCACACATAACTGTAGAGATGGGTAACTTCAGCTGGGGGAATAGCGTGCAGGGTCTCCTGCTCTGAGGTATGTGCAGTTTTAAATTTTTCTAGAGAGATGATAAGCTAGAAAATGCTGACAATACCGGATTTATTTAAGGTAAGCCTGATTACAGTGATTTAATAATGACTGGTATCATGCTTGCTGTAAAGGGTAATATTTTTGTTATTTACTCCCATTACTGAATAGATATAACGTTTGCTTGAGGTATATAAAAGTTTATTACATATTGGTGATAAAACTTTATTCTGGGGCCCAGTTTTTCCACATGGCTGACTAGATTTTGCCTAGGGATAGTTTTTTAAGGCCCTCTCACTGTGAGTACAGGTTGGGAGGGGCCTAATTTCGCGCCTAAATTGCGCAGTAGTTTTTGCAGCTTGAGACATCCAGCTTCCCTGAAGGAGTCCCCTGAACATATAGGACCTCTCTAAAGGGTTTTTTGTGCCTTCCAAAGTCGTTGAATGGGCAGGTAGGGCCACAGCAGAGCTGTGGCAGTTGGTTGTGACTGTTTAAAAATGTTTATATCGGGGGGGGGGGGGGTTATCCGGTTTTGAAACTAAGGGGTTAATCATCCATTTGCAAGTGGGTGCAATGCTATTTCAGTCTATTATACACACTGTAAAGATTTCGTAAAATTTACTGCTTTTTTCACTGTTTTCCAGTTTCTGTGATTGTTTTTTTCTCTTAAAGGCACAGTACCGTTTTTATTTTTTGCTTGTTCACAGTTATTAAAGTGTTTTCCAAGCTTGCTGGTCTCATTACTAGTCTGTTTAAACATGTCTGACTTAGAGGAAACTCATTGTTCATTATGTTTAGAAACCATTGTGGAACCCCCTCTTAGAATGTGTACCAACTGCACTGATTTTACTATAGATTACAAAGACCATATTCTAACTTTAAAAAATTTATCACCAGAAGAAATTGACAAGGAGGAAGTTATGCCGTCTAACTCTCCCCACGTGTCAGAACCTATAAATCCCGCTCAGGGGACGCCAAGTACATCTAGCGCGCCCATTGAGTATACCTTGCAAGACATGGCGGCAGTTATGAATCATACCCTTACAGAGGTATTATCTAAACTGCCAGGATTGCAAGACAGCTCTGGGACTAGAATAAATACAGAGCTCTCTGACGCTTTAGTGGCTATGTCTGATACACCCTCACAATGTACTGAAGCTGAAGCAAGGGAGCTTCAATCTGTGGGTGATTTTTCTGATTCAGGGAAGATACTTCAACCTGATTCGGATATGTCTACATTTAAATTTAAGCTTGAGCACCTCCGCGTATTGCTCAGGGAGGTCTTAGCAACTCTGGATGACTGTGACTCTATTGTAGTCCCAGAGAAATTATGTAGATTGGATAAATACTATGCAGTACCTACTACTTACACTGATGTTTTTCCAATCCCTAAAAGGTTTTCTGAAATTATTACTAAGGAATGGGATAGACCAGGTGTACCGTTCTCTCCCCCTCCTGTTTTTAAAAAGATGTTTCCTATAGACACCGCTTCACGGGACTTATGGTAGACGGTCCCTAAGGTGGAGGGAGCAGTTTTTACTCTAGCTAAGCGTACCACTATCCCTGTCGAGGACAGTTGTGCTTTTCTAGATCCAATGGATAAAAAATTAGAGGGTTACCTTAAGAAAATTTTTATTCAACAAGGTTTTATTCTCCAGCCTCTTGCATGCATTGCCCCAGTCACTGCTGCTGCGGCTTTCTGGTTTGAGTCTCTAGAGGAGGCTCTACAGGTTGAAACCCCATTGGAAGATATTATTGACAAGCTTAAGGCTCTTAAGCTAGCCAATTCATTTGTTTCTGACGCTGTTGTTCATTTAACCAAGCTAACGGCTAAAAATTCAGGCTTTGCTATTCAGGCGCGTAGGGTGCTATGGCTTAAATCCTGGTCAGCTGACGTGACTTCAAAGTCTAAACTTCTCAACATTCCCTTCAAAGGACAGACCCTATTCGGGCCTGGACTGAAGGAGATCATTTCTGACATCACTGGAGGAAAAAGTCACACCCTTCCTCAAGATAGGTCCAACAAATTAAGGACCAAACAGTCTAGTTTTCGGCCCTTTCGAAACTTCAAGAGTGGCGCAGCTTCATCTTCCTCTAACACAAAACAAGAGGGAACTTTTGCCCAGTCTAAGCCGGTCTGGAGACCTAACCAGGCTTGGAACAAGGGGAAACAGGCCAAAAAGCCTGCTGCTGCCTCTAAGACAGCATGAAGGAGCAGCCCCCGATCCGGAAACGGATCTAGTAGGGGGCAGACTCTCTCTCTTCACCCAGGCTTGGGCAAGAGATGTCCAGGATCCCTGGGCATTGGAAATTGTGTCCAAGGGTTATCTTCTGGAATTCAAAACCTCTCCCCCAAAAGGGAGATTTCATCCCTCACTTTTATCTGCAAACCAGATAAAGAGAGAGGCATTCTTACATTGTGTTCAAGACCTCCTAGTTATGGGAGTGATCCACCCAGTTCCGCAGGAGGAACAGGGACAGGGCTTCTATTCAAATCTGTTTGTAGTTCCCAAAAAAGAGGGAATATTCAGACCAATCTTAGATCTCAAGATCTTAAAAAAATTTCTCAGAGTCCCATCCTTCAAGATGGAGACTATTCGAACCATCCTTCCTATGATCCAGGAGGGTCAATATATGACTACCGTAGACTTAAAGGATGCTTATCTTCACATCCTGATACACAAAGATCATCATCGTTTTCTCAGGTTTGCCTTTCTAGACAGGCACTTCCAGTTTGTGGCTCTTCCCTTTGGGTTGGCCACGGCACCAAGAATCTTTACAAAGGTTCTAGGGTCCCTTCTAGCAGTGCTAGGGCCATGGGGTATAGCAGAAGCCCCTTACTTAGACGACATTCTTATACAGGCGTCGACTTTTCAAATTGCCAGGTCCCACATGGACATTGTTCTGGCATTTCTGAGGTCCCATGGGTGGAAGGTGAACGAAGGAAAGAGTTCTCTATCACCTCTAACAAAAGTTTCATTCCTAGGGACTCTGATAGATTCGGTAGAAATGAAGATTTACCTAACGAAGGCCAGATTGTAAAAACTTCTAGACTCTTGTCGTGTTCTTTATTCCACTTCTCGTCCTTCAGTGGCTCAGTGTATGGAAGTAATCGGTTTAATGGTAGCGGCAATGGATATAGTACCGTTTGCCGCCTACATCTCAGACCACTGCAAATTTGCATGCTCAGCCAGTGGAATGGGGATTACACAGATTTGTCCCCTCTACTAAATCTGGATCAAGAAACCAGGGATTCTCTTCTCTGGTGGCTATCTCGGGTCCATCTGTCCAAGGGGATGAGCAGGCCAGATTGGACTATAGTAACGACAGATGCCAGCCTTCTGGGCTGGGGTGCAGTCTGGAACTCCCTGAAGGCTCAGGGCTCGTGGACTCAGGAGCAGGCACTCCTTCTGATAAACATTCTGGAACTAAGAGTGATATTCAATGCTCTTCAGGCTTGGCCTCAGCTAGCTGCGGTCAGGTTCATCAGATTTCAGTCGGACAACATCACGACTGTAGCCTATATCAACCATAAGGGGGGAACAAGGAGCCCCCTGGCAATGTTGGAGGTTTCAAAGATAATTCTAAGGGCAGAGGTTCACTCTTGCCATCTCTCAGCTATCCATATCCCAGGAGTAGAGAACTTAGTCGGCAGACTTTTCATCCGGGGGAGTGGGAGCTCCATCCGGAGGTATTTGCCCAGCTGATTCAACTATGGGGCAAACCAGAACTGGATCTCATGGCGTCTCGTCAGAACGCCAAACTTCCTTGTTACGGGTCCGGGTCAAGGGATCCCCAGGCAGCGCTGATAGATGCTCTAGCAGCGCCCTGGTCCTTCAGCCTGGCTTATGTGTTTCCACCGTTTCCTCTGCTCCCTCGGCTGATTGCCAAGATCAAGCAGGAGAGAGCTTCGGTGATTTTGATAGCTCCTGCGTGGCCACACAGGACTTGGTATGCAGATCTGGTGGACATGTCATCCTTTCCACCATGGACTCTGCCGCTGAGGCAGGACCTTCTACTTCAAGGTCCCTTCAAACATCCAAATCTAATTTCTCTGCGTCTGACTGCTTGGAGATTGAACGCTTGATTTTATCAAAGCGTGGCTTTTCTGAGTCGGTCATTGATACCTTAATTCAGGCTCGAAAGCCTGTCACCAGGAAGATCTATCATAAGATATGGTGTAAATATCTTCATTGGTGTGAATCCAAGGGTTACTCATGGAGTAAAGTCAGGATTCCCAGGATATTGTCTTTTCTCCAAGAAGGATTGGAGAAGGGATTGTCAGCTAGTTCCTTAAAGGGACAGATTTCTGCTCTGTCTATTCTTTTTCACAAGCGTCTGGTGGATGTTCCAGACGTTCAGGCGTTTTGTCAGGCTTTAGTTAGAATCAAGCCTGTGTTTAAACCTGTTGCTCCGCCATGGAGTTTAAATTTAGTTCTTAAAGTTCTTCAAGGGGTTCCGTTTGAACCTCTGCATTCCATAGATATCAAGCTTTTATCTTGGAAAGTTCTGTTTTTGGTAGCTATCTCTTCGGCTCGAAGAGTTTCAGAGTTATCTGCCTTGCAGTGTGATTCCCCTTATCTGATCTTCCATGCAGATAAGGTAGTTTTGCGTACCAAATATCAATCAGGAGATTGTTGTTCCGTCACTGTGTCCTAATACTTCTTCAAAGAAGGAACGTCTATTACACAATCTTGACATGGTTCGTGCTTTAAAGTTTTATTTACAAGCTACTAAAGATTTTCGTCAAACATCTGCATTGTTTGTTGTCTACTGTGGACAGAGGAAAGGCCAAAAGGCTTCAGCAACTTTTCTTTCTTTTTGGTTAAGAAGTATAATCCGCTTAGCTTATGAGACTGCTGGCCAGCAGCCTCCTGAAAGAATTACAGCTCATTCCACTAGAGCGGTGGCTTCCACATGGGCTTTTAAAAATGAGGCTTCTGTTGAACAGATTTGTAAGGCGGCGACTTGGTCTTCGCTTCCTACTTTTTCTAAATTCTACAAATTTGATACTTTTGCTTCTTCGGAGGCTATTTTTGGGAGAAAGGTCTTACAGGCAGTGGTGCCTTCCGTTTAAGCGCCTGCCTTTTCCCTCCCTTCATCCGTGTCCTATAGCTTTGGTATTGGTATCCCACAAGTAAAGGATGAATCCGTGGACTGGATACACCTTACAAGAGAAAACAAAATCTATGCTTACCTGATAAATGTATTTCTCTTGTGGTGTATCCAGTCCACGGCCCGCCCTGTCATTTTAAGGCAGGTGTTTTTTATTTTTTAAACTACAGTCACCACTGCACCCTATAGTTTCTCCTTTCTCTTGCTTGTCTTCGGTCGAATGACTGGGAGGGGGCAGTTAGGGGAGGAGCTATATAGACAGCTCTGCTGTGGGTGATCCTCTTGCAGCTTCCTGTTGGGAAGGAGAATATCCCACAAGTAATTGATGAATCCGTGGACTGGATACACCACAAGAGAAATAAATTTATCGGGTAAGCATAAATTTTGTTTTTGAAGTAGGTAGACTAGTTAGTAAATAGTTATTAACTATTTACTAACTCACTAGTTAAAATAAATACAAACTTACCTGTCAAATAAAACCTAAGCTGCCTTACACTAAAACCTACCATTACAAAAAATAAAAAAAACTATCATTACAATAAAAAAGAAATTATCCAAAAAAATTAGGATTAATCCTATTCTAATACCTTTAAAAAAAAAAACACCCCAAAATAAAAAACTACTCTAGAATAAACTACCAAGGTCCCTTAAAAGGGCCTTTTGTAGGGCATTGCCCTGAGATAAACAGTTCTTTTACTCCAAAAAATACAAACACCCCCTAACACTATACAAACCCCAACCCCCCAAACTACCAAGGGCCATTAAAAGGGCCTTTTGGGGGTCCCTTAAAAGGGCCTTTTGTAGAGCATTGCCCTGAGATAAACAGCTCTTTTACTCCAAAAAAATACAAACACCCTCTAACACTATACAAACCCCAACCCCCCAAACTACCAAGGGCCATTAAAAGGGCCTTTTGGGGGTCCCTTAAAAGGGCCTTTTGTAGGGCATTGCCCTGAGATAAACAGCTCTTTTACTCCAAAAAAAAATACAAACACTCCCTAACACTATACAAACCCCCACCCACCAAACTATCAAGGGCCCTTGAAAGGGCCTTTTGGGGGTCCCTTAAAAGGGCCTTTTGTAGGACATTGCCCTGAGTTAAACAGCTCTTATACTTAAAAAAAAACACCCCCTAAAGATATACATTACACAAAATAACAAACAAAAGACCAAAATAAAAAATATTCCTTTTCTAATACCCATAAAAAAATACCCCAAAATAAAAAACCCTAATCTAGAATAAAATACCAATGGCCCTTAAAAGGGTCTTTTGTGGGGCATTGCCCAAAATATATCAGCTCTTTTACCTATAACACCCAACAACAGTAAAACCCACCACCCAACCAACCCCCCAAATAAAAAAGCTATCTAAAATAACCTAAGCTACCCATTTCCCTGAAAAGGGCATTTGTATGGGCATTTAGCTCTTTTACTGCCCAGAAGCTAAACTAAAAAATAAAACCCACCCAATAAACCCTTAAAAAAGCCTAACACTAACCCCCTGACAATCCACTTACAGTTTTTTAAGTCTCGCTTGAACGATCTTCATCCCGGCGAAGTCTTCATCCAGGCGACAAGAAGTCTTCATCCAGACGGCCTCTTCTATCTTCATCCAGCCGGTGAAGTTCAGATCCAGGCGGCAAGAAGTCTTCATCCAGACGGCCTCTTCGATCTTCATCCAGCCGGCGTGGAGCAGGTTCATCCTGAAGATATCCGGCACGGAGCATTCTCTTCATACGGTCGCCGCCGTACACTGAATTCAAATTAGCCAATAGAATAAGAGCTGTGTAAATCCTATTGGCTAATTTGAACAGCCAATAGGATTTTAGCAGCGCTAATTCCAATTGGCTGATTAAAAATTTTCAGCCAATAGGAATGCAAGGGTTGCTATCTTGAATCGCGTCCCTTGCATTGAAGATTCAGTGTACGGCGGCGACCGTATGCAGAGGATGCTCGACGCCGGATGTCTTCAGGATGGACCCGCTCCACACCGGCTGGATGAAGATTGAAGAGGCAGCCTGGATGAAGACTTTTTGCCACCTGGATGAGGACTTCGCCGACTGGATGTAGATAGAAGAGGACGCCTGGATGAAGACTTCTTGCCATATGGATGAGGACATCGCCGGCTGGATGAAGATAGAAGAGGCCGCCTGGATGAAGACTTCTTTCCGCATGGATAATGACTTCGCCGGCTGGATGAAGATCCTTCAAGCAGGACTTCAAAAACTGTAAGTGGATCATCAGACGGTTAGTGTTATTTTTTTTTAAGGGTTTATTGGGTGGGTTTTATTTTTTAGTTTAAGGTCCGGGCAGTAAAAGAGCTGAATGCCCATACAAATGCCCTTTTCAGGGCAATGAGTAGCTTAGGTTTTTTAGATATTTTTTATTGGGGGTTGGTTGGGTGATGGGTTTTACTGTTGGTGGGGATGATTGCATTTTTTTACAGGTAAAAGAGCTGATATCTTTGGGGCAATGCCCCACCAAAGGCCCTTTTAAGGGCCAATGGTAGTTTATTGTAGGCTAGGGTCTTTTTTATTTTGGGGGAGCTTTTTTATTTTGATAGGGCTATTAGTCTAGGTGTAATTCTTTTTTATTTTTGATAATTTGCTATTTTTCTTAATTTAGTGTTTGTTATTCTTTGCAATTTAGTTAGTTTTTATTTTTTGTAATGAGATACTTTTTGTAATTTTAATAGTAGTGTTAGGATTTTTTATTGGTAGTTTAGTTTTATTTAATTGGTAGTTAGTTTAATTTTAGTTTAATAATTATAATAGTTTAATATTTACTTTTATAATTTGACAGGTAAGTTTTAATTTAATTTAAGATAGGGAAATTGTAATTTTAATATAACGTTATGGGTTTGTTAGGGGTTACTAGTTTAAATTAGTTTATTTCATTGTGGGGGGCTTTCGGTTTAGGGGTTCATAGTTTATTTTAGTATATTTTGTTGTGGGGGGCTTGCAATTTAGGGGTTAATAGTTTATTTTAGTATTTTTCGTTGTGGGGGGCTTGCCGTTTAGGGGTTAATAGGTTTATTATAGCGGTGGTGTGGGCGGACAGCAGATTAGGGGTTAATAATATTTAAATAGTGTTTGCGATGCAGGAGGGCAGTGGTTTAGAGGTTAATAAGTTTATTATAGTGGTGACGATGTCGGGGAGCAGCGGAATAGGGGTTAATAATTTTTTTTGTGGCAGCGAATTCGGGAGCGGCAGATTAGGGGTTCATAAATTTATTATAGTGTTTGTGATGCGGGAGGGCCTCGGTTTAAGGGGTAATAGGTAGTTTATGGGTGTTTAGTGTACTTTGTAACACTTTAGTTATGAGTTTTATGTTACAGCTTTGTAGTGTAAAACTCATAACTACTGACTTTAGATGGCTGTACAGATCTTGTCATTTTAGGCTGTAACGCTCACTTTTTAGCCAGAACGCAAAACTCGTAATACCGGCGCTATGGGAATGCCATGAAAAAACGTCATTTTTACGAGTGCGGTACTCACGTTGCGTTACAGGCTAAAAGGTGTGCGGTACACCTATACCGACAACACTTGTAATAGCTGCGGTGCTGTTTTAACGCTGAAAATGCCATATTTTCAGCGTTACAAGCCGCAACGCAAAACTTGTAATCTAGGTGACTGCTTTTTTATTGGGACATAGATAATCATGTTGTATGGGTTACACTGGGGCATGAAGCAGGCACTGTAGCATGTGTGAGACTAACATTTAAACTCTTTTAAACAGAAAGGGTAAAATGTTTTTCTTAGGCTTTATTTTCTGACACATATTTACTTGATAAAACAATACAAGTTTAAACTGAAAGAAAGGCTGAATTTTCTTTTTCAACAGCTTATTAATTTCTTCTTTGCTTTAAATTAAAACAATGCAACATTTTAAACTGTCCGGATTGAAAAAACTGATATTTCTGGTCCTCAGTGTACCAGGAAGCTATTTTTAGTGCCTCTCTGTGTCGCAGCAGTAATTTGATCGTGGCACTTTTTTTTCTGAGGAAAAAGCTGTTTTTCTCAATTTCTGGATGATCCGGTCTAAATTGGTAGCACTAAGGCACCTCAGTAATTGAGGTGTGGAGTTGCCTGAGTGGTGTTGCCTGAGTGGTATTTTAGAAGTTTATTTGATGATTATTAAATGTTTTTTCTTAACTTTCCTCACATAATTTTAGCTGAGGATCGATCCTAATTTGGGAGAAAATTTAAAGTGTATTTTTTCCTTGGCTTATTTTAATTGAATATAAAAATCTTTGAAACTTATCTGCACAAGTTTATTTACTGTTTCACAACATGTCTGATATGGAGCAAGAGCCTGCTCTCATAAATTCTTATTATGTTTAGATGCACAAATTGCAGCTCCTATGTAATTTTGTTCTTCATGTTTCAAGAAAACCTTGCAAAATAAAGGTAAAATGTTTAGCCTAATGTCAGGATGATGCTGTTAAAATAATACATCAGCTTTCTCCTGCTATGTCCCAAGCCTTAATGGCGTCACATACAGTGCCCAGCAGTTCCTCTATAACTCCTAGTGGAGTTTATTTAAAAACAGAAATTACTGCCCAGGTATCTTCAGTGGTATCTGTGGCATTAGCTGCCATTCCCAGATTACAGCGAAAAAGCAAGAGGAAATCTAGAAATTCAGAAAGCAAGGTGCCTGTCCTCAGTTCTGCTTCCCAAGTTGCCCTTTCTCATAAGTCTGATGAGGAAGATACATTGGGACTTTCTGAGGGTGAAATCTCAGATTTGGACAGTATAATTCCTTTTTCTGAGACTGAGGTGGTATCCTTCAGATATAAGCTTGAACACCTTTGTGTATTGTTAAAGGAGGTTTTAGCTACTTTAGATGACTCTGATACCCCTGTTGTTGTCACTCCTAAGAAATCTAGTAAACATAATAGTTTCTTTGATGAACCTTCCACTTTGGAGGTTTTTCCTGTGCTGGACCGTGTTAGGGGGATTATCTCACAGGAATGAGAGAGACCAGGGGTGTCTTTTTCCCCGTTTCTCATTTTTAAGAAAATGTTTCCTGTTGAGAAATCCATTAAAGACCCTTGGTATACTGTACCTAAATATGAAGGGACCATTTCCACTCTGGCTAAGAGAACCACTATTCCATTTGAGAATAGCTGCTCTTTTAAGGAATCTGATGGGCAAGAAGCTGGAGGCTTATTTGGAAAAGATTTATGTTCATAAAGGTCTCCAATGGCAAACTGTGGTGTGTATTGCCACAGTGACTAGTGCGGCATCTTATTGGTTCGACACCTTGTCTGATTCTCTTCAAGTAGAGACTTCCTTGGATGAAATTCAAGATAGGATTAAAGCTCTTAAATTGGCCAATTCCTTTATTGCAGATGCCATTTTACAGGTTGTTAGACTAGGAGCTAAAACCTGGCGTTATAGTTGAAATCCTGGTCTGCGGACGTTTCCTCTAAAGTCAAGCTTCTGGCGATACATTACAAGGACAAAACCTTGTTTGGGCCTGGTTTGGCAGAAATTATCTCTGATATTACAGGTGGAAAAGGATCTTTTCTACCTCAAGATAAGAAGAATAGGCCTAAAGGACGTCAGAGCAATTTTTGTTCCTTTCGTAACTTCAGAGGAAAGCCTTCCCTTTCTTCTTCTAAGCAGGAACAATCCAAGTTTTTTTGGAAACCTAATCAGTCAGTTGGAACAAGGGGAAACAATCAAAGAAACCCTTTAGCTGATTCCAAATCAGCATGAAGGGTTTCCCCCCGATCCAGGATCGGATCAGGTGGGGGGGAAGACTTTCTCAGTTCTCTCAAGCCTGGATATGAGATGTCCCAGATCCCTGGACTATGGACATAGTATCCCAGGGTTACAAATTGTAATTCAAGACTTTTCCTCCTAGAGGCAGATTCCATCTCTTAAGATTATATGCAGATCAGATAAAGAGAGAGGTGTTTTTGAAATGTATACAACATATTTCCTCCCTGATAGTGATAGTTCCAGTTCCAGTCCAGGAACAGGGTTTCAGGTTCTACTCCAACCTATTTGTGGTTCCCAAAAAAGAGGGAACTTTCTGTCCCATTCTAGACTTGAAATGTCTTAACAAGTTTCTCAATGTTCCATCTTTCAAGATGGAGACTATACGCTCCATTATTCCTTTAGTACAAGAGGGTCAGTTACTGACAACCATAGACCTAAAGGATGCATATCTTCATGTTCCTATTCACAGGGACCATCACAGATTCCTGAGATTTGCCTTTCTGGACAAACATTTCTAGTTCATGGCCCTTCCATTTGGTCTAGCTATGGCTCCCTGAATTTTTTCAAAGGTTCTGGGGACTCTTTTGGCAGTGATTCGTTCTCATAGAATTGATGTGGCACCCTACCTGGGCGACATATTGGTTCAGGTGCCATCTTTTCAACAAGCAAAATCTCACACAGAGATATTGTTGTCTTTTCTTGTTCCCACAGATGGAATATGAATCTGGAAAAAAGCTCCCTTTCCCCTGCTACAAGAGTAGTGTTCTTAGGGACCATAATAGATTCTCTATTGATGAAGATTTTTCTGACAGAGGTCAGGAAAAAAAAAACATTTCCTCTTGCCTCTCTCTTCGGGCTACTGCTTATCCTTCAGTGGCTTAATGTATGGAGGTAATCGGTCTGATGGTGGCCTCCATGGACATCATCCCTTTTTCTCAATTCCATTTGAGAGCTCTCCAGTTGTGCATGCTCAGACAATGGAATGGCGACAATGCAGATCTATCTCAGAAAATATAGTTAGATCAATCATCAAGGGACTCTCTCCTGTGGTGGATTTCTCAGGAACATCTGTCTCAGGGCACATGCTTTTGGAGACCTTCCTGGGTAATCATGACCACGGACACCAGCCTGCTGGGCTGGGAAGCAGTCTGGAACTTGTTAAAAGCTCATGGCCTTTGGACTTGGGAGGAGTCTGCTCTTACCATCAACATCCTGGAGTTGAGGGCAATTTACAATGCTCTATTGCCTTGGCCTTAGTTGTCCTCAGCCCATTTTATTAGGTTCCAGTCAGACAACATAACCTCTGTGGCTTACATCAATCACCAGGGAGGAACTCAGAGTTCCTTAGCCATGAAGGAGGTTACTCAGATTCTTCAGTGGACAGAGACCCACAATTGCTGTCTATCTGCCATCCACATTCCAGGAGTAGACAACTGGGAAGCGGATTTTCTGAGCAGACAGACTTTTCATCCCGGGGAGTGGGAACTACATCAGGAGGGGTTTTCCAGCTTAGTCCTCACATGGGGGGAGCTGGAGTTAGATCTTATGGCATCCTGTCAAAATGTCAAGCTTACAAGGTACGGTTCAAGGTCAAGAGATCTGCAGGCCATTCTGATAGATGCTCTGGCAGTTCCTTGGGTTTTCAGGATGGCATATCTGTTCCCTCCATTTGCTCTCTGACACAGATACCGGGCTGCAAGGATTAAACCTCTACCCCCCTACAACCTCACCCCTGTTGTTTCTCAGTGGTTCTGGGCTCCTCAGAGCAACCACAGTCTCTGGAAGCTTTTGTTTGCTTGTTTTGTGTTCTAAACTTGTTAAGAGAAGAGCTGATGTATGACTGGGAAAACCCTCCTAGGCTGGCTGGGCTCCTGGAACTCCCGGTCGGCCGCCTCACAACAGACACCTGCCTAACCCCTCTCAGGCTGGCCGGGCTCCTGGAACTCCTGATCGGCCACAGAACAGCAGGACACCCGCTAACTTTACCCCTGGTCACTCCAGCAACCATGTGTCCTGGGATTCTGTGGGACTGTGACTGATATGGAGGTGCCGGTTTGTCTTGAGGGGCGGGAATGGCAGGGAAAATATGGGGTTGTCCAGTATCTTATCAAGATGAGCTTTGTGTATAAAAGGAGTGTGTGTTTTCAATAAAATGAGTTCCTGTTTCACCTGAATGCTAGTATGTGTAGTTATTTGGGTGGGCTCCTGCTAAAATCCCTTTCCTGGGCTACATAGCAGCCTGTTCCAGGCAGAGGAAGGACCCTCTGGCAGAGCTACCTAGTCTGGGTAGCTGGAGTTTGCCACAGGGTGGGACCCTGAATACTGGTGCTGTCAGGCATCAGGGGTGGCTACAGGCTGTGGTCACTTGCCAGATACATAGCTGCAGTCGGCAGGGAGGAAGCAGGACCCATTTGGCGGAGCTTCCTAGTCCGGGTAGCCAGGGTATCCGTCACATTGGCTGGCAGCGGTGGGCTCTGCTTCTTCCACATGATTCCTGCTGACAGAGGAGAAGGGCCACAGTAGCCGGTAATTATGAAAGTTGAATTTCTAAGGAGAGTACAGGAGGTGCTGGCCCAGCTGGACGGTCCTATTTACCAACAGGACATGGTGGAACAGAGGGACCTGATCCACCGGGACCTCTGGTTGGAGGCTCTTCAACAGGAGCTGGACAATGGAAAGGTCCTCCCCATGAATGACACAAGGTTCCGGGTTCAGCAGACCGTGAGAGTGCCTTTCCTTGGGAAACAGCCAAAGAAGGAATGGCTATCTGTTCTACATAGACTGGTCCAGCAAAAGATGTAGGTGGAGGATGGCTATCGGGCCCTCCAATGGCTCGCTATGCAAGTGCAGCCATGGCTGGAGGATGTCTCCCCCACAGAGGGCTTTGGCTTCGGTGGCCCTGGATTGCTATTTTTTTTTTTTTTTTTTTATAATCTTTATTTAAGCTTTGCCATTCAGAACATAAAGAAAATTACCAAATTCACAACATGGTCACTGTCACACAGGACAGTCAAGATAACAAAATATAAAACTGTCTCAAATGAAATGAAGATAATATAATCAAAACACTGAATGAAACTAAATTTTCAGACTGTAATTTGTCCGTATCCAATGATCCACATCAGCTAACATCATAATGGCTAATATTTTATAAGAATATAAACAATACATAAGACACCATAAAACCAAAATAACCATATAACAACACAAACATGACAAAACAAAACAAAACAAAAGAAAAAGAGGAGAGAAAAAAAAAAAAAGGGGAGCAGAGCCCCCCCCCCACTGAGTCAAATATACTAGAATATGATGGTTACCTTATGAAGTTTCTATTATCCCCTCTTAATCTATATCACGAGCATTCCTAAGCCAAGTCTCGGGAAATACCTGCAGTATGACCAGCTCAGCAAAACTCACCGAGGTTAGAAAAGGCAATAGGATCTGCTTCTGAAGGCTAGAGGTATAGGATTTAATCACCGGAGCCCAGCCTATCAAAAATTCTCTAATTCTTTTTTCAGATACCTGTTGTATATGAAAGGATTCGAAGATGATATGAGCTTGAATATCCCTTAACACTAAGGAGAGAGAGGGGGGAGTCTTTGATACCCATTTTTTAAAGACATTATATCTCACCGTCAATATAATAGTATTTAAGACCCGCCTAGTAACGCTGGTTCCCTCATCAAAAAAAAGTAACACTACATCTTTAAAAGAAAGGGAAATAGTACTTTCAAATACTCTGTTATACCAATATTGGACCTTCTGCCATAATTGAAAAATTTTAGGACAGGTCCATAACATATGGCAGATATCCGCCCGGACATAGGAACAGTGTTCACATATAAATAGTTTACCAGGGTAATATTTAGCTAATGTAGCCGGAGCATAATAAAAATTGTTTAATAATTTTAAATGAGATTCTTTCCAGCTCTCTGCAACCGGGTACCTAGCCACTGCCGCCAGACTTTTAGATATTAACTCAAAATCTAAAGCTGGGATATAGCATAACCAGGGTTGAATCAATTTATCCTTCTCCCCTATGCCTTGTTTGGAAAGCATAATATCATATAATAGAGAGATTGATGCGTCACCTCCAATAAATTTTCTGATACAGATCTTGATCTCGGGCCACTCCCATCTTCTGGTCGCATACCAATTTTGAGCGCAAAGAAAGTGGCGGATTTGAAAATAAGCAAATCGGTTTGTACTGGGTAAAGAGAACTTCTCCCTAATGGTCTCCCACGGGAGTATCTGAAGCTCATTATCAAGTAGTTGATACAGATGTTCGAGCCCTCCAGCCAGCCAAACCTGAAAGCATTTTTTATCTATTCCTGGTCGAAAAAGAGGGTTCCCTCTAATAGGTAAATAGTCGGAAAAAGAAGGATCTATTTTAGCCATTTTACAAAACTTATGCCATATCACTACTATATTCCTAACTTAGCTAAGGGAGGATACCCTCGTCGGTAAAAGCTTTGGCGGGCAATGTAAAAGCGCAATTAAGGACCAAGGTTTAATCATGTATGATTCCAACTCATATGTGGACACCAAGTTAGACTGTGCAATCCAATCCAACGCTATTTTAATCAAGGCTGCCCAATTGTATAATTTAATACTGGGCAGAGCTAGGCCTGCCTCCGTGTATTTCTGAGATAGCCTATTGATCGATATTCTGGGTTTCTTAGATTTCCACAAAAACTTCGAAAACCAAGAGGATAAATTCTTCAAGTCCCTATTAAGTATCATAAGTGGTAGATTCTGAAGATAATAAAGAATTTTAGGAAAAATTATAGTTTTAATTAAATTAACCGAAGCTGTGAGTGATAAAGGAAAAGCCGCCCAAAGCTTAAGCTCCTCCTGAATTTTCTGAAAAAGTGTCCCAAAATTGGCCTGATACCACTGTTTCGGATTTCTGTTAATTTCTAGCCCTAGATATTTAATTGCATTGACATTGCGAAATAATGTAATGGGGCGATCTCTATGCTGACGCCCGAGCCACATCAACTCACTTTTTCCCATATTGATCTTATAGCCCGCAAATGTACTAAATAGCTTTATCGTGTCAACTACTCTCGGAATGCTAACTGATGTTTCATTCAAAAATAATAAAACATCATCAGCATAGAGGAGAATTTTCAATTTCTGCCCACCCAGTGGAATCCCAGGCAGGACCTCACGCAATCTAATCGCCAGTGGTTCTAAGACAATATTAAACAAGAGAGGCGAGAGAGGACATCCCTGCCTTGTACCTCTTTGCAAGGAGATACCGGGAGAAGTCCTACCATTCACTAGCAAGTAAGACACCGGGTTCTGATATATTTTGGAAACAAAATTAAAAAAATTACCCCCAAAACCAAATTTAGTTAAAGTTGCAAAAAGGTGCCTCCACGAGATGCAGTCAAACGCTTTGACCGCATCTAATGTAAGGACCGCTGTGTCCTTAAAATTCGACTTCTCTTCCAGTTGCTCTATATTCCAGGTATAATCCACAGTTGTTAATTTTCTTATATTTTTAGAGGAACTACGGGCTGCCATAAAACCCACCTGATCCATATGGATCAACCTATCCAAACATAACACTAGTCTCTGGGCTATAATGGAGACTAAGATTTTATAGTCCGCATTGAGGACTGAAATAGGCCTATAAGAGGACGGATCCTCCGGATTTTTCCCTTTTTTTAGAATCAGGGAGATATTGGCTGCGGCGAATAGAGGGGAAATTGTGTTATCTGACATATAATAATTATTAAACAGTCTCTCCAAGATGGGTATAACCTGATCAGATAAACTTTTGTAAAATTCAGATGGAAATCCATCTGGACCTGCCGCTTTGTTGAGTTTAGCGCGTAAAATAGCTTTACTTATTTCTTCTACCGTGACCGGCGCATTTAGCATATCTAATTCTTCTATTTGAATTTTGGGGACAGAAATAGAAGACCAAAATTCCAACTGATTATCTTGATTAAATTCCCCTTCCGAATATAAATGCTGATAAAATCGGAAAAAGGTTCCGGAGATTTCATCAACATCAGAGGTACGTCCATCTTCTGCCTGTATTACTGAGATAAAATTCTTCTTGTTCCTAACTTTAACCAATCTAGCCAGGTGTTTAGCAGAGCTACCATGGATACCCCTAAACCGCAAATTAATTTTTGTCTCCTCTCGCTGATGTTTTTGAAGCAGAAAGGCATCTCTTTCCCTTCTGCTATCTATATATGCGTTCCAATTATCCTTGGAACGGTCCCTGCAGTATTTCTTAAAGCCGTTTCTAACTTGATTGGACAGTTGAATGTCCCTACATCGAGATTTCCTATTCCTTGTGACCATATACCCCTTAATATATACCCTTAAAACTGCCTTGGCCGTCTCCCAAAAAACCTTGATTTTGTGCAGGTGCTCAGAATTGAACCCACAGTACTCCTTCCACTTAACTAATAACCAAGACAGAAATCTTGGATCATTATAGAGATACCTCGGGAAGACAAATCTAGGAGATAAAATATCCCTCCTATCCTGGAAAAAAATATCTAATGAAATGATAGCGTGGTCCGAGACCAAGATCTCACCAATCTCTGCTTCCATTTTAACCGCTGGTAAAGATTCTGCAACCAAAAATAGATCTATAAGTGAAAACGTTCTATGGGCTTTGGATTCACATGTGAAGTTCTGGGTTCAACCTGCGCCATATATCATGAACCTGTAACTTCTGGCAGAAACGCAAAAAGAATTTTGCGATTCTCCTATTCTCTGAAAAATTTCTACCTGTAAGACGATCCAATTCCGGGTGTAAGGTCATATTAAAATCACCTCCAATAACCAAATTTTCTTTCACCAATGGAAACAATTTACACTTCATCTTCTCCCAGAATTTCCTATCGAATTTATTAGGGCCATAAATATTACAGAGAACAAATTTTGTGTTATTTATAGAAATGTGCAAAATAATAAATCTGGCTTCTGGGTCCACTTCTGTGTGAGTAATCCTATAGTCTAAATTCTTATTTATAAGAATCGCTACCCCACATTTCCTACCTCCAGTATTAGAAGTAACCACCTCACCAACCCATTTAAACTTAAGTTTTTTTGCCTCCCGTTCATCTAGGTGGGTTTCCTGCAGGAAAGAAATATCGGGTTTATGTCTAGCTAAGAGTTTTATAATTAACTTGCGTTTAGGGGGGGAAGAAATCCCGCCCACATTCCAAGAAGTTAACTTAAATTCCATATACTACAATATAATAAAAACACTGGAAGACCCGTGGGGGGATGGAAAAAAAAAAAAAAAAAAAAGGAAAAAAGGAAAAGGGGAGGGGAGAGGAGGAATGCATATATAATAGAACCTGAAACAAAAGAAATACCTATTTTAGAATACCAATCCTGACTTATATATCCTGGGGTGAGGGAGAATGAACCAAGTCTCATTTATCTTTGAGAAAATCTTTCACCTCCCCCGCCTCCGTAAGGACCAGGCGAGCACCTTTGTACTCAACTATTATTTTGGCCGGATAAACCATCCGCGCATTAATTCCTTTATCAATAATTTGGGTACAAAGGGGGGCCATTATCCTTCTCTTCGTCGAAGTTTCAACAGAAAAATCTTGAAACAGTAAGACTTTACTATTCCCGAACATTAAAGGTTCATGCAGTTTCTTAAACAGTTTCATGATTTCAATTTTATCCTGAAAATTCAGCACCTTACATATGCACATCCTACTCCTACTATGTCCTGTACCTGTATTTTTTTTAGCCCCAATTCTATGAGCTCTCTCAATTACGATCGGTAACATTGATTGTGGGACACCCAGTTTCAGCGGAAGCGTGACTGAAGTAAACTTCAGAAGATCTTCAAATTCTGCTTCTTCCGGGAGACCCACAATTCGATGTTGTTCCGTCTCGCCCTATCCTCAAGGTCGTCGAGGCGGCCCTGAAGATTGGTAATTTTAATATCCTGTTGGGATATTATATTTCCCTGAGTGCTGACTTGATCTTCCTGGTCAGAGATCCTGTTTTCAGCCTCTTGCATTCTATGTGCGAACTGTCGTACCTCAGCAGATAGAGTAGTAATCTCAGTTGAGATAGATCCTAACTCCTTTCTAACTAGGTCGAATTGCGGTGAAAATAACTCAGACAACTGTGAGAATAATGTGTGGGAGTCCACCAAGTTGGTCACAGGTTCTATTGAAGTATCTAGGCAGAGCTCAGAGGCTTTAGTTTTTTTATCCTTAGCTTTGACCGGCATTTTAGGAGAGGACTTCCCTTGCAGGAACTTATCCATATAAGTTTATGTGATAAAAGTGTTGTATCAAAAAAAAATTAATAATAATAATTAAAAAAATACACGTGAGTGAAAGCGAGAAGCAACAACAAAAAAAAAAAGGGAAAAAAAGGAAAACAGTGAAAGTGAAAAGTAAAGACGTGAATATAGGGGAAAGGAAAAAAAACCCAACCCTCCTGTGTTGGATACCAGCGCTTAATAATTGATAAAAAAAAAAAAAAAAGAAAAAACCCACAAGGTGCAAAAACTGAGGGGGAGCCCGTGCCCCTCCTATTTAGGTGAAAATAGGGCCCATGCTTTTTAGGAGTATGAGTCAATGCATACACAGTGTATAGAAAGGGGACCACAACAAAGACCCCATAAGAGAAAAACGTTATATGAATTAGTTAATACAACTGCCGCAAAAATTTAACTCTGACCTGCTCGGCAGAGCCCTCAAAAAATTTTAAGTTAAAAAACAGCCTTTAATACTTGACAAGAAACCACAACTGTGATAGGGGGATGACCTTACTCCTATCCCTTACACAAATAAAGCCTGGCTCAATCTGATAGAATTTTATGCCCTAAAATAGCTATCCATGTGTCTCATATCATAATTAAACAAAACGCATCCTTTGCCAAGAGAAAAGCAGTGATTGTTAAAGATTACCCTCCTATAAGAAGAATGTACCTGTGAATAAGGAACTAATCATTCTTCACTCTCCAAACAAGGGTTAGAGATAGAAAACACTTTTTTTAAGAAAGTAACAGTACCACAGACATTCATTACCCAAGTGTCAAACTGTCACCTGATCAAAAAATAACCTTCTAAGATATAAAATATAATCGACTGTTTTACAATGAAATTTACTAATAGAAATAACTTAGAGGAAGAACAAGAACTAAACACAAATACTGATAAATGCAAGAGTGACAGTAATGTTATGAGTCCATATATAGCCAGATCAGTTTTTCTCTAGTTATCCGGGCAATAGAGATTAAATAAGGCGGTCTCCCACACAGAAAGTTATAGCTCTTTTGCCAAAATGTTTCCTTCCAGAGTTTCCTGCAATTTTATCAGGCAGCGGACCATGTATATTCATAAATTACCCAAGCACACTAGTCCAGCACCATATATCCGAAAAAAATGCAATTATTTTTGCACGGTACTAGAACCCTGGCTAGGATAGAATGCCAGTGCTGCCAGCCAAGCTCACAGACTACCACTGCCTTTCAGAGCTAGATAGAAAGTATAAGCACAAAGGGACTTAAAGAGAGTCAAATGCCTGAGCAAAACCAACCAGGGCAGAAAGAACACAAAAAAAAATAACCTGTTTTCCAGCGGTAATTTTCTTGACAGTCTGAGATCCAGCCGACCCACCTTCTTGAAGGGACTCGACCGCTGCAGATCTCTGTGTTACGGCCACGGCAATATCATAGACACAGCAGGCACGCCGGGGATTGAAAGCAACTGAACGGAGACTGTACTGCTCCACTACTCCTTCCCACAATGCTATGCTCCCCACCAGGGGGGGTGTCTGGTACACCGGAACCAAGCCGGACAGTGAAGCCGCTCACCGTGTAATCAGCCACTTAAGCTGCGTTTGTATGTACTTCCACTACTCCTTCCCACGATGTTGTGCTCCCCACCAGGGGGGGTGTCTGGTACACCGGAACCAACAAAAAGGACTGAGGACCCACAGTTTGGGATTGAGACGGACCAGGGTCTGGAGGATACCTCTGGGTTCCAAGAGGAACTACTGGATCTCTTGGAGGAATCCTGGCTACTAGACAATCTGGATTTTATAATTGACCAGGAAGAGGCACTGGTCAAGGAATACAAGAGGCTGCTAGATCTCTTTAAGCAGCGTGCCAAGGGTATACAGATCTGAGGTGCATCCCATGGGGCTCGACTGAAAAAGGGAACCAGGGCTGCTAGATCCTGATCAGCTGCAATCTTATGGTCTTGAACCAGGGGGCCACCCTAGCAGAAGCGCTGGCAACAGGGTAAAGAGCCGTCGGCCTCTGCCCAGCCCCTGCAGCAGCTCTGGCAAACCAGGGAGAGGAGGTAGTCACCCTCCCTCCCCTTACACAGAACCCCTTGCAGGGAAAGACAGATGTCGATAACTCTCCCCAGCAGCAGAACCCCTTCCTGGGAGTGGAGACAGTCGTTCTCTCTCCCCAGCGGCAGAGCCAGGTACAAGGAGAGGAGACAACCGGTCTCTCTCCCCATTGACAGAGACAACCCCAGGGAGAGGAGGTAGTCATCCTCTTACACAGAACCCCTTCCTGAGAGAGGAGACAGTCGGTCTCTCTCTCCAGCGGGAGAGCCAGGAGCAGGGAGAGGAGACAGTCTGTCTCTCTTCCCAGAGGCAGAGCCATCCCCTGGGAGTGGAGGTAGTCATCCTCCCCCCTTACACAGAACCTTATCCTGGTTCCCCCTTACACAGAACCCCCTTACACAGAACCCCTTCCCAGAGGCAGGGCCATCCCCTGGGAGTGGAGGTAGTCATCCTCCCCAATTACACAGAACCCCTTCCTGGGAGAGAAGACAGTCAGCCTCTCTCCCCAGCAGCTGAGCCAGGAGCTGGGAGAGGAGACTGTTGGTCTCTCTCCCCAGAGGCAGAGCCATCCCCTGAGAGCAGAGGTAGTCATTCTCCCTACCCATAAGCAGAACCCCTTCCTGGGAGAGGTGACAGTCGGTCTCTCCCCCAGTGGCAGAGTCATCCCCTGGGAGTAGAGGTAGTTGTCCTCCCTCCCAGTAAGCAGAACCCCTTGCAGGGAGAGACGGATGTTGATAACTCTCCCCAGCAGCAGAACCCCTTCCCATGAGAGGAGACAATCGGTCTCTCTCCCCAGCGGCAGAACCAGGAGCAGGGAGAGGAGACAGTCGGTCTTTCTCCCCAGTGGCAGGGCCAGGAGCAGGGAGAGGAGACAGTCGGTCTCTCTCCCAAGCGGCAGAGCTATTCCCTGGGGACGGAGGTAGTCATCCTCCCTCCCCTTACACAGAACCTCTTCCTGGGAGAGGAAACAGTCTGTCTCTCTCCACAGTGGCAGAGCTAGGAGCAGGGAGAGGAGACATTCGGTCTCTCTTCCCAGAGGCAGAGCCATCCCCTGGGAGTGGAGGTAGTCGTCCTCCATCCCCTTACACAGAACCCCTTCCTGGGAGAGGAGACAGTTGGTCTCTTTCTCCAGTGGCAGAGCCAGTAGCAGGGAGAGGAGACAGTTGGTCTATCTTCCCAGAGGCAGAGCCATCCCCTGGGAGTGGAGGTAGTCGTCCTCCCCCCTTACACAGAACCCCTTCCTGGGAGAGGAGACAGTCGGTCTCTCTAACCAGCAGCTGAGCCAGGAGCTGGGAGAGGAGACAGTTGGTCTCTCTCCCCAGCAGCAGAGCCATCCCCTGAGAGCAGAGGTAGTCATCCTCCCTCCCCGTAAGCAGAACCCCTTCCTGGGAGAGGAGACAGTCGGTCTCTCTCCCCAGCAACAGAGCCAGGAGCCGGGAGAGGAGACAGTTGGTCTCTCTCCCAAGTGGCAGAGCCATCCCCTGGGAGCGGAGGTAGTCGTCCTCCCTCCCCATAAGCAGAACCCCTTGCAGGGAGAGACAGATGTCGATAACTCTCCCCAGCAGCAGAACCCCTTCCCGGGAGAGGAGATAGTCAGTCTCTCTCCCCAGCGGCAGAGCCTGGAGCAGGGAGAGGAAACAGTCAGTCTCTCTCCCAAGCGGTGGAGCTATTCCCTGGAGGCGGAGGTAGTCATCCTCCTTCCCCTTACAAAGAACCCCTTCCTGGGAGAGGAGCCAGTCTGTCTCTCTCTTCAGCGGCAGAGCCAGGAGCAGAGAGAGGAGTCTGTCGGTCTATCTCCCCAGAGGCAGAGTCAGGAGCAGGGAGAGGAGACAGTCGGTCTCTCTCCCCAGCGGCAGATCCATCCCCCGGGAGCAGAGGTAGTCATCCTCCCTCCCCTTACACAGAACCCCTTGCAGGGAGAGATGGGTATCGATATCTCTCCCCAGCGGCAGAATCCCTTTCTGGGAGAGGAGACAGTTGGTCTCTCTCCCCAGCGGCAGAATCCCGTACAGGGAGCAGAGACAGCCGGTCTCCCTCCCCAGCGGCAGCACAGTTTCTCAGGTAGCAGCAGATCCCCTTCCCAGGAGGAGAGACAGCCCGTCTCTCTCCCCAGTAGCTGGGCATGATCTCTACCCTTTTTGTGCCCAGGAGGATTTCTCACTGGGGGCAGGCGTTGTATTGGGCAAGGAGGATAAAAGCTTATGCAGTTGGTGCCACATTTTTGGGCAGCCTAGCTTTGCCTGCCCCACCAAGGAGCAACCTCACCCTCCGGTCTGGGGTGGGAATACAGCTGGGAAACCGTCACTGGCTTTGTTTGTTGGTGGGTCAGCCAGTACTCAACAGAGTGTCACAGAGGGAGGCAGTATGGCCATGGAACTTAAAGACACTGAAACTTGTGGGAGAGAAACTGTTTGGGAGCCGGCCTTGGCAAACTTGTTTGGTACTTTGCATCGTGTGACTATCCCTGTGCCCTGGGCACAGGGGATAAATGCCAGCAGAAACCCCACAGGGTGCCTCAAGCACAGGGGAGATGGGATAACTTTCTCAATCATCCGAGAAGTGGAGGGCCACAGTCGGACAGCCCCAGGCCAACCCATTAAGGATCTAGCCGGGTCTGCCAAACTGGAAGGGGGGAGTTGTCATAGATACCGGGCTGCAAGGGTTAAACCCCTACCCCCCCACAACCTCACCCCTGTTGTTTATCAGAGGTTTTGGGCTCCTCAGAGCAACCACAATCTCTGGAAGCTTTTGTTTTCTTGTTTTGTGTTCTAAACTTGTTAAGAGAAGAGCTGATGTATGACCGGGAAAACCCTCCTAGGCTGGCCGGGCTCCTGGAACTCCCAGTTGGCCGCCTCACATGGACATCCGCCTAACCCATCTCAGGCTGGCCGGACTCCTGGAAATCCCGGTTGGCCACAGAACAGCAGGACACTCGCTAACTTTACCCATAGTCACTCCAGCAACCATATGCCCCAGAGCTCCACTCTTGGGGATTAGTAGCCCCTAGGGAGGACAAGAGGTGGGGGAATTACCAGAGGGGAGCTCTTTTGGGAACCCATGGTTTTGACACCCCTAACCCTATAACTTCAATAGGCTGTATCTCCGGTCCCCAGTGACAAATCGTGCTGATAACTGTGGCATCTGGGGACAGAAAGCTTTAAAATGACACCCTGGAAGTGCCGCCGCTCCCCTGGGATCGCCCGAAACCGTCACCCCTGTGTCCTGGGATTCTGTGGGACTGTGACTGCTATGGAGGAGCCGGTCTGCCTGGAGGGGCGGGAATGGTGGGAAAATTGTGGGATTTTCCTGTATCTTGTCCAGCTTTGTGTATAAAAGGAGTGTGTGTTTTGAATAAAATCAGTTCCTGTTTCACCTGAATGCTAGTATGTCTAGTTATTTGGGTGGGCTCCTGCTAAAATCAATTTCCTGGGCTACATAGCAGCCTGTTCCAGGCAGAAGAAGGACCCTCTGGCAGAGCTACCTAGTCTGGGTAGCTGCATTCTGCCACAGGGTGGGACCCTGAATACTGGTGCTGCCGTACATCAGTGGTGGCTACAGGCTGTGGTCACTTGCCAGCTACATAGCTGCAGTCGGCAGGGAGGAAGCAGGACCTGTTTAGCAGAGCTACCCAGTCGGGGTAGCCAGGGTATCCATCACACTCTCCTTCCATGAGTCATTGCTTGCATCAAACAGGAGAGGTCATTGGTGATTCTAATAGCCCCTGCGTGGCCTCACAGGATCTGGTTTGCAGACCTAGTGGAGATGTCATCTCTCACACCTTGGAGACTACCTCTGAGGAAGTACCTCCTGATTCAGGGTCCCTTCCTTCATCCAAATCTCGTTTCTCTGAAGCTGACTGCTTAGAGATTGAACGCTTAATTCTGTCTAAGCATGGTTTTTCTGAGTCAGTCATTGAGACCATGATTCAGGCTCGCAATCCTGTTACTAGGAAGATTTACCATAAGATATGGCATAAATATCTTTATTGATGTGTATCCAAGGGCTACTCTTCAAGCAGAATTAGAATTCCTAGAATTTTATCTTTTCTTCAGGAAGGCCTGGAGAAGGGATTGTCAGTCAGTACCCTGAAGGGTCAGATTTCTGCTTTATCAGTTTTACTACATAAACGTTTGGGGGATGTGCGAGATGTGCAATCATTTTGTCAGGCCTTGGTCAAAATCAGGCCTGTCTTTAAGTCTGTTGCTCCTCCTTGGAGCCTTAAGCTTATTCTAAACATTTTACAGCTGGCTCCATTTGAGCCGTTGCATTCCATAGATATTAAGTTGTTATCGTGGAAGGTTTTCTTTCTTGTTGCTGTCTCTTCTGCTCGAAGAGTCTCGGAACTCTCAGCTCTGCAGTGTGATTCCCCTTATCTTATTTTTCATGCCGATAGGGCAGTTCTTTGTACTAAGTTAGGTTTCCTTCCAATCAAGAGATTGTTTTTCCCTCTATATGTCCTAATCCTTCTTCCAAAGATCGTTTGTTACACAATTTGGATGTTGTATGGGCTCTTAAATTCTACTTACAGATGACTAAGGATATTCACCAGTCCTCTGCCCTCTTTGTCTGTTTCTCTGGGTCTAAAGGTCAGAAAGCTACTGCTACTACTCTTTCTTTTTGGTCACAAAGTATAATTCATTTGGCTTATGAGACTGCTAGACAGCAGCCTCCTGAGAGAATTATGGTTCATTTCACAAGATCTGTTTCCTCTTCTTGGGCTTTCAAAAATGAAGATTCTATGGAACAAATTTGCAAGGCTGCAACTTGGTCTTCTCTACATACTTTTTCCAAATTTTCCAAATTTGATACTTTTGCCTCGGCTGAGACTTCTTTTGGGAGAAAGGTTGTTCAAGCGGTGGGGCCTTCTGTTTAGGACTGTCTGTCTTTTCCCTCCCTATTTATCTGTGTCCTCTAGCTTGGGTATTGGTTCCCAATAGTAATTACTCAAGCCGTGGACCATATCTTGGGAAAGAAAAAAAAAATGTATGTTTACCTGATAAATTTATTTATTTCCAGATATGGTGAGTCCGCAGCCCCACCCTTTATTTTAAGACAGTTGTTTTTTTTTACTATAACCTCAGGCACCTCTACACCTTGTGTTACTCCTTTTTCTCCATTTCCCTTTGGTCGAATGACTGGGGGTTGTGGGTTAGGGAGTGACACTTAGCTATTTAACTGTGGTGCTCTTTGCCTCCTCCTGCTGGCCAGGTGTGATATTCCCAACAGTAATTACTCAATCCGTGGACTCACCATATCCAGAAAGAAAGAAATTTATCATGTAAGCATAAATTTAGTTTTTTCTCGACAGAAATGAGAGAATCCAGCTTATGTCTACACATCCAGTCTGAGGCTAACAGCTCAGTTCACACTAGGTTTTACAATTTTGTTTTTAATCATGAATGTCTCATTATAACTTTACTGTCCCTTTAAAAACAAAACAAACAAAATTATCTCTTCATGCACATGCATAGATTTGACACATCTTCAAATTCTTGTTTCACAGGATTAGAAGAGAATTGCTCCTACTTCATCATAGCCCAGGAGAAGTGACCATTTCCACTACTGTGTGTCTCCAGTATGAGCTTCTCATTGATTCAACTCCATTAAAACATAACAACAATAAAAAGATAAGGAATTAAATTCCTAAAACAGTTGTAGTTCAGAGTGAATATGAATAAACAAGATAATCTTTGTCATATACCAAAGTGAATAGTAAAATTCACATGATATTAATACAATTAATTAAAAGATTTAGACGAGGAAGTTGGAGGAGACCTTTTGTTTTTTGATATGTGCTTGTTTCTGGTGATCAGTCACCAGTGTTTGTTAATATACATGATATAATTTTGTACCATCATGTGACTTTTCCTTTCCCAGTAATTGTGGTAACAAGGAAGATCAGCTAGTGTTTCTAGACTATAAAACTATGGGTGCTGGCAAAGGTTGTCAGGAACATACATATCAAAAGTTGTTGGTGGTACAGATGATGGGGTCATCATTTTTAAAGCCCCCTTCCCCATTATCATTTAATGGTTCTATAAAGGGTATATAATAAAGGGTCTGTCTTACAAATTTACAGCTGTCAACACCGTTGAGAAATAAGGGTTCTTAGAACCCCAGCACTCACCTAGATTAACCATTACATACAACAATATGTACAATAGCCCCCCCCCCCCCCCCCCCAAAAAAAAAGAGAGACTTTCAGGTCTATGGGGGGAGGGGAGAAAGTCTTCAATTTTTATTCATTTTTGCTGTATACAGTAAGGAACCTACTGGCAACTCTAGTGCATCCAATAAATTAATGTTTAACAGTCACTTCATTGAAGATGTTTAAAGTGGAATGTCTTTTAGAAATGAAAACATATTGACTATTAGTACCATTATTATCATTTGCTTGTAAAGCTCAGCCAAATTATGTAGTGTTGAATGTATAAAAACCTTTTCCAAACCCCTTGATGCACACACACAGAACATCCAGTTAATCATTCATATATCAAAACCTTGTGTGAACATGTTTTATTCATTTATCTCCTTGACACTGTTGTTTATCACAGCCAGTTCCATACTAGTTTATTCATAAATAATTCCTGAAGGGTGAATGGAACTAATGATGGGTAGAATTGAGTGTCATTTTACATCCAGTCAAACTCAAAAGTTCCTTTCAGCTATCTGTCATTACCAGTTAACACCAGCTGAACAATAAATGTATGAGACTTTTTCAGGTTTAACAGCCCTTTTTGGTCTAGTATAAAAACTACTGATTAATATAGACTTTTTTTATAGAAAATTATATTAGCTTTAAATTTACATTTCAATCAACACAAAAATAAAACTTCCAGTAAAGACTAATTGCCAGTGTCTTGCTATTTAGTGTTTTCGTTTAAGCCATACCCTGGCAAAAGTAAACATTTTGCACGTGTGGGTTAGAGCACGTATTACAAATTGAAAGTAAAACTTTTGCGCAAAAGTGAGACCTGATGCGCGCAAACTAAAGAACTTTGGATATCACAACTACACTTTTTCCTATAAACTTCAATGGATAGAGCAGAAGAAAAAAAACTATCACTTATTGTTCGCATGCTAACCTGACAGGAGTTATTAATATTTTATTTTCTAATATAATTCACATTACAGATATTTCTATATATGTCTTTATATACCTTTACAGGCTTATCTCTGAGATATTGCAGGTTCGGTTAAAGACCACCACAATAAAGCGAATATAGCAATAAAGTGAGTCACACTCATTTTTTGTTCCCCCTGCTTATAAAAGTTATATTTACACTATACTGTAGTCTATTAAGTGTGCAATAGCATCATGTCTAAAAAAAACTATCTACAGACTTTAATTAATTCATATTTTATTTCTAAAAATGTTAACTATCATTGAGCCTTCAGTGAGTCATAATCTTTTTGCTGGTCGTTTGTGTATATTCAGGTGTGTATTTATGTATATTCCTGTTTATGTGTTTATATGTGTATATATGTTGGAAAAATTTCACTGATAGACTTGCTCGACACCATGTTGCCACAAACCTTCAAGTACAATAAAATGAAGCGCAATAAAATGAGGTATGCCTGCACCTGTATATATATATATATATATATAAATATATATATATATATATATATATATATATATTCATACAGATATATAGTTGTAGATATACATTTTACATCATCAGATATAAATAGAAATATATATTTAAAAATAAACAGCATATTTTTGACTATGTGAAGAGCATTGGAATGTAAAATAACTTGATCCGGGTTGTACACTGTAGGTCTAACATGGTGTCAAGTTAGAGCACATTAAGAATTAGGGCTCAATGATCTAAACTTCACCAGATCAGATGTGGTTTTTCACACTGACCCTGGCAGGGGCTGCGCTGGGGAAATTTTTGTTAAAAAAAGGGCAGTCCCAGCGTGTGGCGAGATGTCTCCTATTAAAAATAATGGAACTAGCTGGAAAGGGACACATTTTGTTCCGTAGAGCAAAGTTAGCAGTGTGCGCACTTTAAAAAGTAAATCCTCATAGACTGACACCAGACACTTCTTTCACCTAGGGCTAGGGAAACTGACTCAACCGGAGAGGGTGCTGTGTGTTGTCATCCTCTTGGCCACAAAATTGGCTATAGCAAGAAGCTGGCTGGGAACCTCCCAGATTTCCTTCTGAATGGTAAGGGATATAATTGAATATATCTGCACAATGGAAGAATACTCTCTAAAATCTGTGGGCAAATTGGGACTCCATGGACAGGTTTGGGCGAGAGCAGAAAAATTGAGAAGGATTGAGACGGAACACACATATTGAAACTAAACTGAAATAGTCTGCTCTTAATGGCTCTCCTCATTTATCAAGGTGCACTCCTCCGCTCCCCCTTTTTTTCCCTACTTGCCCTTTCGCTTTGGAACACATATCTCTAAATATCCAGAATTTTTTCCATAATTACCCTTATATTATTACTATGGGCAATCGAAGAAATTTTCTAAGCTCCCCAGAATTCGGAGGGGAGAATAAGAATCAGGTGGCTAATGGTATTTCTTCCGTGTTAAGAATAACTACCTTATATTCTGATGTTTATACTGTGTGGACACTTAAAGACCTACTTCTTTCTTTTCAGATTTCCTATACGAAAGATGGGTCTTAAGATTACTACTTGTAAGGTAATTTCTTTTCCATGTTAAATGTTTATATATAAAAAGAGGTGCCACCCGTGGCTAAATTGAACCTATTTCTGTTTAGGTTCCAGTAATTGTTCATTACCTCTAGGACATGCCTCTGTATTAGATACACGAGACTTGATGTATGTATTTGGGCGTGTTGCCATGACAGTATGAGATTTTGTTTATCTATGCCATTGCTACCTCAATAAAAAAGACTTTGTAAAAAAAAAAAAAAAAAAAGTAAATCCTGCAGCCAATATAAATCACCTTATGGTGCTTTCTGTGTATAGCATCTTACAATTGCCTATACTTTCAATTGTATGTGTTTTTCTATTAGGGTTATAAGTATTTTGAGTGTTTTGAGAAAAGCTTGCCATCTTTTAGTTTGTGAGAAAAACTGTAATATTTGTAGTGTAAAAATCTTTACAGAATGACTCTGAGATTAGAGAGACAATTTCATATAGGCCCATGAAATGTCCATGTTCAACCCATTTTAAAAAAAAACCCCAACAATTACACTTTGTATTCTGTACTTATAAGTACAAATTTCTATGTGTTTTTTGCAGAGTAGGGGTTCAACTCCATTCCTTCAGTACCTCCCACTTGTACTTCACTGTAGGATGGGGAGGGTGGGTTTCTGGTTCAGGGATGAGGCTAATCATAAATGTGCAGAGTTTTAGTTATTCTCCAGAGGCATTTTCTGAGGCTATGACACAAAGGCCAAGATTTATCAAGGGGTCTCAGCCCCATCGGTTGCAGGCTCGCATTAGCAAGCCTGCAGTCAAGATTTAAGACAGCTGCTTCTTAACCCTATTCTCCACCTGTAATGTGAAGGATATCAATCTCACCAGATTTTTCCAACCGCCCCTGCCCACGTCTGCAATGATAAATGTTAGCAGCGGATTGCTGCCTGCCACAGGCAATGCCGGGCAAACAGGGGCCAAGATGTCTAGCAGTAGAATGATAGATCAAGCCCATAGAGTATTGAAAGGAGTAGGAGAGACAACTGGACATAACTCCAAAACTAACAACAGATTGTATTACAATGACAAGTTATCATTTCCCTGCTTAGGTGATTAATGAATCAGTTATTGTGTTTGATTAGTTTAGATGGCAAAGGTATAAGGATTTAATGATTAATTGAGGTGAAAGTATAAAAAGGAATCATTGGGAAGGGAACTAATTACAAGACAGAGTACATAACTGGTAAATAAACATTACGATTTTCTGCAATGCTTTAAAATAATGCATTACCTACCAATCTCATTAAAAGAGACCCATCAGCTGCAGGTTCATATGAGCGCTGATTCTTAACCCACTACACCACCTGTATGTCAATCCCCCCAGACTTTTCTGACCATGGAGATTGACAGCTGCATGCTAGTAGGGAGTGGGGTTGCAGACTTCGATTGGTGTGCAATAATAGATGCAGGCAGGGTATTGCTGCCAGCCAGACATGATGCCTGGCAGTCAGGGGCAAAGATGTATTTAATAAATAGTGCATTTACCCACTACTCTTTATTTAGCTTATGTATCCTATTCTGTATGCAGAGCAGTACATGCATAAGTATTCCATCCAACAATGCCTTTGCAGAAAACATTAAGGCTTTCTGTCCCTTTAAAGGGACATTAAACACAAAATAAATGCTAGATAGAATTATGCATTCAAAGAAAAGATTAGTCTGAGAAAAACATGTCAATGTATTTTTTAAAGTTACTTTAGCTGTTTAAATATTGACAAAATAAATGTAAAGTTTTAGTGCCTATATAACAGTGGGATCTGCCATATTGTAACTTAGGTTACCTTCTCTGTTGTGGCTAATTAGGATAGGAACAGTTATACATAGTTCACTAGAGTCAATAGCTGTGTGAAATATAACAGTGTTCTGCCCATCCATTTCTAACAGGAACTGAAAAGCTCACATTTTTAAAATGGAATTACAGGAAAAGGGAACAAAATAAATAATACAAGTATATTGCAGAGTATTTTTATATATATATACGATCAATAATGTTATATTACCTTCTCAAATTGTTAAATGTCCTTTTAATTGTGTGAGCCTTTCCTTTTCACACACAAGTCGGAGCATTTAAAGGTTATGTTGAACAGAACCAAAAAGTATAGGTCAGTTCTTTTATGTACCCAAATATTGAGTAGCAATGATGGCAATACACTTTTCCAGCATAGTAGATAGGACCTAGCACATGGCAGACTGCTGCAGAAATGACAGTAGTATGCAAAGATGCATCAGTGAGGAGGCACAGGAGAGCAGGCAGAACTATAGCTAGCCAGAAGTCTTACAGTCAAGTAAAAAACAAAGCAAAAATGCAGGAACCAGTGCACCAGCAATTCAACAAATGAGCACTACTCAAACAGAACCAATATTATAAAATGCACTGAGGTGGGGAGGAATTCCTGTGAGAGCCATCTTAACAGATGTGCTGTTTTTTTTCTTCAGGCTTGTATAGAGTGCACTTATAATCTATAAAAATCTTTGATTTGAGCGTTCATTAAAAGGAGAGGATTTAGGAACAAGGATGCTTACTATCTTGTACTGAATAGAAAGTAAGTTTCATTCTCAGAACAAAAGTGCCTCTTGCTATCGGGTAAAATTACAGGTACGACCCAGTAATGGATAAAACTGTCCTCAACTTCAAGCAGGATATCCCCAATCCCACCTCTTTCTTTGAAAGGTTAAAGGGACATTCTAACCGAATTTTTTTTTTCATGCTTTAGAAAGAGCATGCTATTTTAAACAGTTTTCCAATTTACTTCTGTTCATTCTCATGATGTACTAATATCTAGATATGCTCAGTAGCTGCTGATTGGTGGCTGCACATAGATGCTTCTTGTTATTGGCTCACCCATGTTCATTGCTATTTCTTCAACAAGGGATATCTAAAGAATGAAGCAAATATGATAATAGAAGTAAATTGGAATGTTGTTTAAAATTGTATTCTCTATCTGAATCATGAAAGAAATATTTTGGGTTTCATGCCCCTTTAAGTAGTATGTATACTAACAAGTACTTCCAAAGATATTGTTGTAAAATGGTTGCATTTGAGTTGCTGAGTCAAAATTTTGTAGAGCTCTCAGATCACTTGTTGGCCGTTTGAACTGAGTTAAATTTGCCTCTGGAAAAAGCAAGCGTTGGACTTACCTTCTTATTGAAAGACATTGAGCTAGCAACTTGGGCTGTCAGTTCACCTTTCCTTATGGCTGAGCAGGAGCTGATGGCTGCCAATTACCAAACTACTAATATCAAGGATCCCCCTCTCCAACTCCTGGCCACTAGTCAGCATCAGGTGAAAGATTTCCTAAGTCACTAGAGGCACTGAAGTTGACAAACAGTTCACAATTGGACTCTGTAGCTGATAGTTGTACACACAAACTAGCTATCTGAGATTAGCAAAAAGGGTAGTCATTAAGGAGGGTCAGTAATGACTGGCAGGAGTACAATAAAATCGTATTCCAAATAACAGTCTAGTTAAGGCTGAAGTCGGCAACACACAGGCAAAGTAACAAGGCAGATTCGACATCCAAAAAGCATGGTCAAAAGCATTTATTGTGAAACATGTTAGCGAGCTTGTTGGATGACTCTAATGATCCTCATTTTTTATAATAGTCTAAACAAATATAATCTGTAATGCACCTAATGTCCTAAGGGAAGTTTTATCACTTTTAAGATACTGGGTACTTAAAACACAGGGTAATCACTGGTCGGTTTATTACTACCTATTAGAGTAATTATCGCCATCAGGCGTTCTATCCAAACAGACCATATTCCCTCCAGCCTCATTAACATTGTTGTGTTGTGACTCACAGAGGGTATAGCAATCATAGCTTAACTTGGTATCAACTAATAGGACACGGAATTGCTCCGTTGATCGCTACTTACCTGATTCATATTCGTCATTGGTGTTTTTGTCTCAACTGACCTTTTTCCCTAAGCCCTACTAATACTGTCACGTTGATACTCTCTAAGGGTATAATAGTCACAATTTACTACTTACTACTTAGGTGACATTTACCTTGCTTTTGACCATTTGTTTTTATAGTGTTTTCCCATTTTTAACCTTAATCAATAAAGTTTGTTTTTAACCCGCAGTGTGTCCCCACTTAATAGGGACTTATCATGTTGTAAATAAGTGTGTGTATAACAGTAGAGTTTATTTCACAATTTTTGTGTTTTCTAGTTAGAATCACATTATGTATTAGTGGAATTGATGGTGAGGAGTGCTAATTTGTACACATCTATATAGTTGGTTTTACCACTATTTGTCCTAAATTGGAAAGTTGTTTAAAATTACATGCCCTAGCTGAATCATGAAAGCTTATTTCTCCAACATTGGTGTGTCCGGTCCACGGCGTCATCCTTACTTGTGGGATATTCTCTTCCCCAACAGGAAATGGCAAAGAGTCCCAGCAAAGCTGGTCACATGATCCCTCCTAGGCTCCGCCCACCCCAGTCATTCTCTTTGCCGTTGCACAGGCAACATCTCCACGGAGATGGTTAAGAGTTTTTTGGTGTTTAAATGTAGTTTTATTCTTCTATCAAGTGTTTGTTATTTTAAAATAGTGCTGGTATGTACTATTTACTCTGAAACAGAAAAGGGTGAAGATTTCTGTTTGTAAGAGGAAGATGATTTTAGCAGACAGTAACTAAAATCGATTGCTGTTTCCACACAGGACTGTTGAGATGAAGTAACTACAGTTGGGGGAAACAGTTAGCAGTCTTTTCTGCTTAAGGTATGACTAGCCATATTTCTAACAAGACCATGTAATGCTGGAAGGCTGTCATTTCCCCTCATGGGGACCGGTAAGCCATTTTCTTAGTTAAACATAAAAGAATAAAGGGCTTCAAAAAGGGTTTAAAAACTGGTAGACATTTTTCTGGGCTAAAACAATTGCTTTACTAGGCATATTATGCAGATTCTAACTAATTATTGGTATTATAATCTTGGGGAACGTTTAGAAAAACGGCAGGCACTGTGTTGGACACCTTTTTCAGATGGGGGCCTTTCTAGTTATAGACAGAGCCTCATTCTGGGACTGTATAGGGGTTAAATGTAAAAACGGCTCCGGTTCCGTTAATTTAAGGGTTAAAGCTCTGAAATTTGGTGTGCAATACTTTTAATGCTTTAAGACACTGTGGTGAAATTTTGGTGAATTTTGAACAATTCCTTCATACTTTTTCACATATTCAGTAATAAAGTGTTTTCAGTTTGAAATTTAAAGTGACAGTAACGGTTTTATTTTAAAACGTTTTTTGTGCTTTGTTGACAAGTTTAAGCCTGTTTAACATGTCTGTACCATCAGATAAGCTATGTTCTATATGTATGAAAGCCAATGTGTCTCCCCATTTAAATTTATGTGATAATTGTGCCATAGTGTCCAAACAAAGTAAGGACAGTAATGCAACAGATAATGATATTGCCCAAGATGATTCCTCAAATGAGGGGAGTAAACATGATACTACATCATCCCCTACTGTGTCTACACCAGTTATGCCCACACAGGAGGCCCCTAGTACATCTAGTGCGCCAATACTTATTACCATGCAACAATTAACGGCTGTAATGGATAACTCCATAGCAAATCTTTTATCCAAAATGCCTACTTATCAGAGAAAGCGCGATTGCTCTGTTTTAAACACTGAAGAGCAAGAGGACGCTGATGATAACTGTTCTGACATACCCTCACACCAATCTCAAGGGACCATGAGGGAGGTTTTGTCTGATGGAGAAATTTCAGATTCAGGAAAAAATTCTCATCAAGCTGAACCTGATGTTGTGACATTTAAATTTAAATTAGAACATCTCCGCGCACTGCTTAAGGAGGTGTTATCTACTCTGGATGATTGTGACAATTTGGTCATTCCAGAGAAATTATGTCAGATGGACAAGTTCCTAGAGGTTCCGGTGCCCCCCGACGCTTTTCCTATACTCAAGCGGGTGGCGGACATAGTAAATAAAGAGTGGGAAAGGCCCGGCATACCTTTTGTTCCCCCCCCCTATATTTAAGAAATTATTTCCTATAGTCGACCCCAGAAAGGACTTATGGCAGACAGTCCCCAAGGTCGAGGGGGCGGTTTCTACTCTAAACAAACGCACTACTATTCCTATTGAAGATAGTTGTGCTTTCAAAGATCCTATGGATAAGAAATTAGAGGGTTTGCTTAAAAATATTTTTGTACAGCAAGGTTACCTTCTACAACCAATTTCATGCATTGTTCCTGTCACTACGGCAGCGTGTTTCTGGTTCGAGGAACTAGAAAAATCGCTCAGTAAAGAATCTTCGTATGAGGAGGTTATGGACAGAGTTCAAGCACTTAAATTGGCTAACTCTTTTGTTTTAGATGCCGCTTTGCAATTAGCTAGATTAGCGGCGAAAAATTCAGGGTTTGCTGTCGTGGCGCGCAGAGTGCTTTGGCTAAAGTCTTGGTCAGCGGATGTGTCTTCCAAGACAAAATTGCTTAACATTCCTTTCAAAGGTAAAACATTATTTGGACCTGATTTGAAAGAGATTATTTCAGACATCACTGGGGGAAAGGGCCACGCCCTCCCACAGGATAGGTCTTTTAAGGCTAATAATAAGCCTAATTTTCGTCCCTTTCGCAGAAACGGACCAGTCTCTAATTCTGTATCCTCTAAGCAAGAGGGTAATACTTCACAACCCAAACCAGCCTGGAAACCAATGCAAGGCTGGAACAAGGGTAAGCAGGCCAAGAAGCCTACCACTGCTACCAAAACAGCATGAAGGGATAGCCCCCGATCCGGGACCGGATCTAGTGGGGGGCAGACTTTCTCTCTTTGCTCAGGCTTGGGCAAGAGATGTTCAGGATCCTTGGGCGCTAGAAATAGTTTCTCAGGGTTATCTCCTGGAATTCAAGGAACTACCCCCAAGGGGAAGGTTCCACAGGTCTCAATTATCTTCAAACCAAATAAAGAGACAGGCATTCTTACATTGTGTAGAAGACCTGTTAAAGATGGGAGTGATACATCCAGTTCCAATAAGAGAACAAGGAATGGGATTTTATTCCAATCTGTTCATAGTTCCCAAAAAAGAGGGAACATTCAGACCAATTTTGGATCTAAAGATCCTAAACAAATTTCTCAGGGTACCATCGTTCAAAATGGAAACTATTCGAACTATCCTACCTACTATCCAGGAAAATCAATTTATGACTACCGTGGATTTAAAGGATGCGTACCTACATATTCCTATCCACAAGGAACATCATCAGTTCCTAAGGTTCGCTTTTCTGGACAAGCATTACCAGTTTGTGGCACTTCCATTTGGATTAGCCACTGCTCCAAGGATTTTCACAAAGGTACTAGGGTCCCTTCTAGCGGTTCTAAGACCAAGGGGCATTGCAGTAGTACCTTACTTGGATGACATCCTGATTCAAGCGTCGTCCCTGTCAAAAGCAAAGGCTCATACGGACATCGTCCTAGCCTTTCTCAGATCTCACGGATGGAAGGTGAACAAAGAAAAAAGTTCTCTGTCCCCGTCAACAAGAGTTCCCTTCTTGGGAACAATAATAGATTCCTTAGAAATGAGGATTTTTCTGACAGAGGTCAGAAAATCAAAACTTCTAAGCTCTTGTCAAGTACTTCATTCTGTTCCTCGTCCTTCCATAGCGCAGTGCATGGAAGTAATAGGATTGATGGTTGCAACAATGGACATAGTTCCTTTTGCACGAATTCATCTAAGACCATTACAACTGTGCATGCTCAGACAGTGGAATGGGGATTATACAGACTTGTCTCCGACGATTCAAGTAGATCAAAAGACCAGAGATTCACTCCGTTGGTGGCTGACTCTGGACAATCTGTCAGAGGGAATGAGCTTCCGCAGACCAGAGTGGGTCATTGTCACGACCGACGCCAGCCTAGTGGGCTGGGGCGCGGTCTGGGAATCCCTGAAAGCTCAGGGTCTATGGTCTCGGGAAGAGTCTCTTCTCCCGATAAACATTCTGGAACTGAGAGCGATATTCAATGCTCTCAGAGCTTGGCCTCAACTAGCAAAGGCCAAATTCATAAGGTTTCAGTCAGACAACATGACGACCGTTGCATATATCAATCATCAGGGGGGAACAAGGACTTCCCTGGCGATGAAAGAAGTGACCAAGATTATTCAATGGGCGGAGGATCACTCCTGCCACTTGTCTGCGATCCACATCCCAGGAGTGGAAAATTGGGAAGCGGATTTTCTGAGTCGTCAGACATTCCATCCGGGGGAGTGGGAACTCCACCCGGAAATCTTTGCCCAAATAACTCAATTATGGGGCATTCCAGACATGGATCTGATGGCGTCTCGTCAGAACTTCAAGGTTCCTTGCTACGGGTCCAGATCCAGGGATCCCAAGGCGACACTAGTAGATGCACTAGTAGCACCTTGGACCTTCAACCTAGCTTATGTATTCCCACCATTTCCTCTCATCCCCAGGCTGGTAGCCAGGATCAATCAGGAGAGGGCCTCGGTGATCTTGATATCTCCTGTGTGGCCACGCAGGACTTGGTATGCAGACCTGGTGAATATGTCATCGGCTCCACCATGGAAGCTACCTTTGAGACAGGACCTTCTTGTTCAGGGTCCATTCGAAAATCCGAATCTGGTTTCCCTCCAACTGATGGCTTGGAGATTGAACGCTTGATTTTATCAAAGCGTGGGTTTTCAGATTCTGTAATAGATACTCTGATTCAGGCTAGAAAGCCTGTAACTAGAAAAATTTACCATAAAATATGGAAAAAATATATCTGTTGGTGTGAATCTAAAGGATTCCCATGGAACAAGATAAAATTCCTAAGATTCTATCCTTTCTACAAGAAGGTTTGGAGAAAGGATTATCTGCAAGTTCTCTGAAGGGACAGATCTCTGCTTTATCTGTTTTACTTCACAAAAGACTGGCAGCTGTGCCAGATGTTCAAGCATTTGTTCAGGCTCTGGTTAGGATCAAGCCTGTTTACAGACCTTTGACTCCTCCCTGGAGTCTAAATCTAGTTCTTTCAGTTCTTCAAGGGGTTCCGTTTGAACCCTTACATTCCGTAGATATTAAGTTATTATCTTGGAAAGTTTTGTTTTTGGTTGCAATTTCTTCTGCTAGAAGAGTTTCAGAGTTATCTGCTCTGCAGTGTTCTCCGCCCTATCTGGTGTTCCATGCAGATAAGGTGGTTTTGCGTACTAAGCCTGGTTTTCTTCCGAAAGTTGTTTCCAACAAAAATATTAACCAGGAGATAGTTGTACCTTCTTTGTGTCCGAATCCAGTTTCAAAGAAGGAACGTTTGTTACACAATTTGGACGTAGTCCGTGCTCTAAAATTCTATTTAGAGGCTACTAAAGATTTCAGACAAACATCTTCCTTGTTTGTTGTTTATTCTGGTAAAAGGAGAGGTCAAAAAGTGACTTCTACCTCTCTTTCCTTTTGGCTTAAAAGCATTATCCGATTGGCTTATGAGACTGCCGGACGGCAGCCTCCTGAAAGAATCACAGCTCACTCCACTAGGGCTGTGGCTTCCACATGGGCCTTCAAGAACGAGGCTTCTGTTGACCAGATATGTAAGGCAGCGACTTGGTCTTCACTGCACACTTTTGCCAAATTTTACAAATTTGATACTTTTGCTTCTTCGGAGGCTATTTTTGGGAGAAAGGTTTTGCAAGCCGTGGTGCCTTCCATTTAGGTGACCTGATTTGCTCCCTCCCTTCATCCGTGTCCTAAAGCTTTGGTATTGGTTCCCACAAGTAAGGATGACGCCGTGGACCGGACACACCAATGTTGGAGAAAACAGAATTTATGCTTACCTGATAAATTACTTTCTCCAACGGTGTGTCCGGTCCACGGCCCGCCCTGGTTTTTTAATCAGGTCTGATGAATTATTTTCTCTAACTACAGTCACCACGGTATCATATGGTTTCTCCTATATATATTTCCTCCTGTCCGTCGGTCGAATGACTGGGGTGGGCGGAGCCTAGGAGGGATCATGTGACCAGCTTTGCTGGGACTCTTTGCCATTTCCTGTTGGGGAAGAGAATATCCCACAAGTAAGGATGACGCCGTGGACCGGACACACCGTTGGAGAAAGTAATTTATCAGGTAAGCATAAATTCTGTTTTTTCACTAGACTGTCTCTTTAATCTGACTAATGTTTTTGGGACTTCTGATAATGCCTTGGAATATACATGGAATATAAGTTGGGAGATCTGTCATTGATGATGTCATGCAAAGCTGTCAAGGGGGAGTAGGGGCATTTAAAGGATTACTTTCTGTTATAATTTTTAAGCTAAACAACTAACATATTAAAGTTAATAAACATTAATTAAAACCTACTGACCTATATTTTCTCCAAAACCAAGTTTCATAACGTTCTAAAAGTTATATCTTTTATTTGCCGATGATGTCACGTTATCCTGCCCACTATTTTCAGCACTGTGTGTTCAAAATACTTAAACCAATAACTTTGTGTTTAAAGCGCCATTTTGAAACCTAGGTATTGTAAACGGATTGGTACAGAGCAAAGGATACCCACGAAGTGGGTTTGGAAAACAATTAAATTTGCAGACAAGATTTCTGACATACGGTAGAGATATGTTAATGAAATGCTATTGATAAAAAGCGTGTTTGGGGTAGTTAGTTAGTAACAGGCATAGAAAATATTTACTTACAGTGGCCCTTTAAGTTAGACATTTCCTTGCTTTTAAATGTATTATAGAAAACTTAAACTTTAGCTTTAACATTATATTTTTGCCAATTAATTTCCTTGTTTTACCATAAGAGATTAAAAGAAATATAACATTATCTACAAGTATGATTTAGAAGAAAAGATTGTTTAAGAAAAAAAATATACATATGTACTAAATGCTTTTATTTCCTTCTAAAATTTAAATAAACAATTTTATTCTGCAAGAAGGGGAACTAATACAGATATATTTTAGATAGATAGATAGATAGATATATAGATAGATAAAAAGGCAGATCTAAGCTGCTTCACTTGAGTGCCACAATACAGATAAGAACCAATAAAAGTGGAGGGACAGGGTAGTTCCCTGGAAGTGTCTTTATATTCTCCAAGCAATTTACACCTGCAAATCTGATTTAAGGACCATGATACCCAAATATTTAAACACTTAAAAGTGATGCAGCATAGCTGTAAAAAGCTGACTATAAATTATCACCTGAGCATCTCTATCTAAAAACTAAAGATATTTTACCTCAAAATGTCCTAATTATTTATACCCCATTGTAAAGGACTTTAAGCAGCCAGCTTTAAGCAACTATTTTAACTATAATCTGCTTCAGTTTGAGATATTTAGTGGAATGCCCTATTCCCCTTACAATCTGCCCAATATTGCACCAGGGATTAGAGTGAATCAGGGCTTGATTTTGTAATAAAATAAACTTGTCAGCAGCAGCTGGAACTCCAATGTACAGACTGCTAGGTAGATAGATAAATAGATAGATAGATAGATAGATAGATAGATAAAAGGTGCAATACTAGTATCCAGCTGCTGACTAAGCAAGTAAGTAAGCCAATTTAACCAGACGAAGAAGAGGATTTGGACTGAGTTAAAATAAACTCAAAGTTGCGTTTCTAACCATTGATTAGTCCTTCCAAATGAACTATTAGATTGTGAGTGAATGAATGAAGGCTGAAATGAGAGTAATAGTAGTTCTTAATCTCTTACATAAATGTGAGAGCTTTTGTCTATCAGTGGGCAGTATATGAAGGTGAATATTGCGGCTGATAAACAGTGTAAGGTGGGCTGCAGACTGGTTGCAGGCAGATACATATTATTTGGCATTATTAGGTTGTTACCACCCATACTGCAGCAGGTGCTAAACAGTATTTTTAATTCTTAGATGTCAAAATAAGGGCCCAGGACAAGATAGATGTGTGTAAGTTTTTAGCTACAAACAAAAAGTTCTTAAGACGTGTGTTACATTTTGTTACAAGTGCTAGAGAGTTCTGTAATTCCTTAAAGGGATATGAAGCCCAAACATTTTCTTCTGTGATTCAGATAGAGCATAGCATTTAAAAAAAAAGTTTCCAATTTATTTATATTATCCAATTTGCTTTGTTCCCATTATGATATTCTGTGTTGTATAGATACCTAGGTAGGCATTTGGAGCACTACATGACAGGAAATAGTGCTGCCTTCTAATGCTCTTGCAAATGAATAACATTCTTACTAAACTGCTGCCATATAGTGGTCCAGAAATGAGCCGGCTCCTAAGTTTATGTCCCTACTTTTCAACAAAAGATACAAAAAGAACAAAGAAAAATTGATAATAGAAGTAAATTAGAAAGTTGTTTAAAATCCCATGCGCTATCTGAATCATGAAAGAAAAATGTTGGGTTTCATATCCCTTTAAGAATGCAAGTGGACAATTGAGCTATAAATATATATGGAAGAAAAATTTGACTGCAAAGGGCTCCATTGCATATACAGTCAGTATATATTTTATTTTTAATGTGGGAGGAAGAGTAACAAATGCTGTATCCACCTAGACCCACAGAATCAGCCTTTTGGAGTAGCTAAGGGAGAGAGTACATATAAACTTAAAGGTCTAATGACCTGTAAGACATGCTATGTGGTCTATCTTCTCAGGTATTCATGTGACAAAATCTACATAGGTTGTACGAAACGTCCTCTAAAAACAAGATTCAACACCTGTGAAATATAGAAGCTGGGCTCGATAGTCAGGGGTTTTCAGCCCATTTTTTAGAGACACATAACAAAGATAGCACAGGGCTCACTATAACTGCAATGGAGCATGTCAAAAGCACAGTAAGAGGGGGGAATCTCCCCCTGTGTCTTAGGAAGCAGGAGATTTACTGGGTCCATAGATTGGGTACTATGGGTCCAGGGGGTCTAAACCGAGAGATTGACTTGGCAGCTTTCCTTGTAATTTAAGTCCCTATTTTAAACTAAACATTCCTTTCAGATGTGAACAACTGTAGGAATATAGGGGTGTTCTCCAATGACTTAATTGGTGTGTCTAAAGTGTGTATATATAATTATATATGTCTTTCCAGCATGTGATTGGATGCAGAAAAAAAGCTAGATCAAATTATGCATTTATTTCCTATTTTTGCAATCCGTTTTTTATTGGTCATTGTTCTCTACTACTACATTGTAGAGTGTTTGTGTCATAATAATCTTTTAGATATATATGCCTAATACTGACCATTTTCCTTGCACTATGTTCCTTCGTATGTTCATTTGTTTCTTTCTCCCTTTCCCTACCCTCTAGTTTCTCTAAATACTAAATAGATTTACACAGTGAACTAAATAGATGATTTACATATATATATGTTTGCATATTTATCCTAATCTCTTCTACTCTCCCTGACTGTATTATAACAGTCATCACTAATGAATCATGTACTTAAGACTCTCCTAGAAAGTAATTAATTGAACTTTAGTTTTTGTAATTAAGGATTTAGTCCTACCTTAAACAAAGTTTGTTCAGATTTACACACAAAAAGAAGGATTATTTATATCCTCCAAGTTGACATGATAAACATATCTATATACAGTATATTTACTTAACATACATGTAATAGAAATACTAAAAATATTGTATAATACAGATGTTTCTCGTATATAATTTTTGAAGCCAACAAATTTTGCATTCTTGTATCTTTGTATTTTTGATCAGATTTCTATCTATTGTTTTAATGTATTAATCTTGTTCTTTAGCAGTGTCTCTTTAATGAAATTGAGTGCCTTGAGTTTGCAAGTAGAGTTTGGGGATCAAAAGTCTGTAATTTAATAATCCTTAAAGCCGATAAATATTCAGACACTACCCCGACAAAGACCCCGAATATAACAGTGATGTTGTTGGTTCAGCTATAATAGTATAATTGCAGTTTACATTTTCAACCCCCTCCACTTTGTTACTTTACTTTACTATACTTTGTAATGGTTTAGTTAATTGAATTGGATTATTATGTACATATATTGCTACAAACTGTTATATTTTGACAACAAGATGTATAGTGTTTTTAAATTAATTTAATTTTCTTGTGTTTATGTATAATCAACACTGAGATACGTAACTAAAGGTGACCAATATGTTGTATAGAGGCGGTTCCTAATCTTAATGATCAGAGTATAAGTCGATAACGCTCTCCTTTACACCTATCTTTGACAAAGCGCCAGTAAGGCGTGAAACGCATCAGATGACGTCACCCTCCGCTAATACCTACGTCTCCTGGTCACTGCATTGCACTTAACTGCTGTGTTTTTAAATCAATCGACTTCAATAAAGGTATGCAATTTTATATTACTCTGTTATAGTGCTTTATGTGCCTTTTCTAAAGACTTATTTCACCTCACCTTGGCTGCACACCTAAAAGGGAACTTTATCTTGTTTATAATAAGACTGCAAGACTGATTCCTGTTTACATAGAATTTCTTTATAAAATACAAAAGTATTTATATTTTCAGTACTGCTGGTGGTTTTAATAGGCAAAATCAACTACAAATGATAAACTAAGAGTAAAGGAGTTATTTGTAAACAATTGAATACACTCTAGCAGGTAGATTGTAAGTTCCCACGGGAATAGGGCCCTCAATTCCTCCTGTATGTGTTTGTAAATTTTGTCCTGTGTCTTAGAAGTTTTATATTATTGTTTTATTTAAATGAACTGTATCCATGGACAGCGCTGCGGAATATGATGGCGCTTCATAAATAAAGTATAATAATAATAATAATAATAATAATAATAATAAAATAGATCATTGGAAACATATTAAAGGGGAGAAAAATGTATAGTCTAATTTTAAATAGTGCTCTTTCTTGTGCGTTACCACATTTTTCTTTTATGTCCTTTTAAAGCATCTAATACAGTTAATGAGGGATGCATTTTTCTATATGCCGACCATTATCTATCTTATTGTATTTGTTGCTTTTCATACTTTAATATCCATAACACATGCACTCACACTGTTGGTAATAAAAGGCAATATTTAAAGTGTTTCCTCAAACTTGCTAATATAACATACATATTTAATAAGTATCATTCCGAGAAATACATTTCCAATATGAATAATACAATACCATTATTCTGTTGACTTTCCATTTTTATGCTTACTAATAATCCCTACTGGTCCCATCTTATATGCTGCATATTATCATTTCAGGCTAAACTAATTAATGTACCTATCACTATGATATGGAAACACAACACTAAGAAATATGAGAGAAGGAAATAAGGGTCATCAGCAGAATTTTTTTTATCTATATATCTATATATTTATATTTATATATATATATATTTACACACACAATGGGTCTCTTCCCATCGCAGAAAATGGGTTTCTTTATTTTGGTCACCTGGTAAATTTGGTTACTTGGGCACCTCAAGTAAGTCCTAAATTCATACCAACCTAATATTTAGTCCTTCCCCTCTTACAAATATTTTAATTATTATTATTCTTTATTTATAAAGCGCCAACAGATACTGCAGCGCTGCCCATGGGTTCAAAGATAAAGTACAACAGAGAAACAATACAATAAAAGAAAACATTTTAAAGACAAATACAGGGGGAATTGAGGGCCCTTTTCCTGTGGGAACTTACAATCTAGATGGGTAGGAGGATGGGAAACAGGAGTTGGGGACTGCAAAGGTGAGAATGATATTAGTGAGGAGATAGGGCAACTGTTAGGTAAGTGAAATTCATTTGTTCCTGAGTCGGGTAATAAGCTTCCCTGAACAAAAAGGTCTTAAGGGAACGTTTAAAGGAGGACAGGTTAGGGGAAAATCTGACAACTCGAGAAAGTGCATTCCAGAGGATGGGTGCCGCACGAGAGAAGTCCTGTAGTCTAGCATGGGAGGAGGTGATGGTAGAGGACTCAAGGAGCAGGTCATTGTTGGATCTTAGGGGGCGGGCTGGAGTATATTTGTTGATGAGTGAGGACAGGTAGGGTGGGGAAGCATTGGTGAGGGCTTGTAGGTCAGGCTGAGAATTTTGAATTTAACTCTGCTGTGAATGGGGAGCCAGTGAAGGTACTCACAGAGAGGTGCAGCAGAAACAGAGAATCGGGAGAGGTGGATTAGACTGGCCGATGCATGTAGGATGGATTGAAGGGGAGAGAGGCGGGAGAGAGGGAGGCCAGTTAGTAGATTATTACAGTAGTCAAGTCAGATAATTACCAGGGAGTGGATTAGCTGTTTAGTAGCTTCAGCGTTCAGAAACGGATGAATTTTGGAGACATTGCATAGGTAGTGTGACTCGGGGTGATGGGGAGATAGTGGTGCCACCAACAGTGATAGAAAAATTAGAAACTGGAGTAGAGTTAGAGGGGGGATTAGAAGTAGTTCAGTCTTGGACATGTTTATTTTTAGGTGGTGAGGGGCTATCCAGGAGGAAATGCCAGATAAGCAGTCACTGATGTGAGAGTTGACAGAAGGAGAGAGTGCAGAGGTGGATAGGTAGATCTGGTTATCATCAGCATAGATTAATAATAATTAATCACAGAACTCATTAACCACAATTGGTTTACCTTTCCAGAGACTCTATTTTTACTTAAATAACAGCATAAATAAAAAAAAATCCTACAAAAGAAAACAAACCTAGACTGTTTAACCAAGGACTAAAATGATACCGTGTTTTAATAAAAAATAAAAAAATACAATAAAAATAAAGCAAACTGCACAAGCAAGCCTCCTACTCCTATATAGGTAGGGGAATTGACAAACCTATTCAGTTTTGATTCTGTGCAATCACAGTAGCTTGTTTTCAGCTGATTCATTGATAAATGCCCTATTTCTCTTATGGCTTCGAAAGGTTCTCAGCAATCACAATCAATTTTCCAGTCACTTTTCATGCCCAGTTTTGTCTTTTTGAATTCAATAACTCTAGGCACTTGATAAGTCGTTGAAAGAACATTTTGGATAACTTTAATACTATAGGGCCTATTTATTATGTGCGAGCGGACATGATACAATGTAGCGTATCATGTCCGCCGCACATCGATAAATGCCGACAGCCTACGCTGTCGGCATTTATCATTGCACCATTAGTTCTTGTGAACTGCTGGTGCAATGCCGCCCCCTGCAGATTCGTAGCTAATCGGCCGCTAGTAGGGGGTGTCAATCAACTTGAGCGTATTCAATCGGGTTGATTTCTGTTCGTGGCCTCAGAGCAGGTGGACAAGTTATGGAGCAGAAGTTTTTAGACTGCTGCGTCCTAACTTCTGTTTCCGACAAGCCTGAAGGCTAATAATTCGGATAATTCGGCAAACATTCTTTTATCTTGCTCATGCTCAAAACACTCTGAAATAGCAACAGGAGACATTCTAGAGGTTTATTCATATAATTGGTATTGATTAATTAAAACTCCATTCATCCCTATTGGAGAGGCTATACATTGGGCAGGGCAGACATTTGCATACAGTATGTATAGGTAGATATTAATACGTATATGTGTTTACTACGTGATATCCTGAAAGTCATTTCGGTACACCAACATCTTCACTAACAGTACTGACCTTATTACAATTGTGTTTTAAAAGGAGATTGCAAAATCACAACTTTCATACAGCTAGATTACGAGTTTTGCGTTATGAGTAAAAAAGCAGCGTTAAGGCTCATAACGCTGCTTTTTCACTACCGCTGCTATTACGAGTCTTGTAGGTACAGCTGTCCTTTTTTGGCCGTACCGCAAATTAACTTACGCAATTTGCATAAAGTCTTTTTTCAATGGGACTTCCATAGCGCCAGTATTACAAGCTTTTTTTGGAGGCCAAAAAGTGAGCGGTACAGCCTATCCCGCAAGATTCGTAACGCATTCTAAAGTCAGTAGTTATAAATTTTACGCTAAAAAGCTGTAGCGTAAAACTCATAAATAAAGTTTTAAAAAGTACACTAACACCCATAAACTACCTATTAACCCCTAAACTGAGACCCTCCCGCATCGCAAACACTAAAATAAAATTATTAACCCCTAATCTGCCGCTCTGGACATTGCCACCACTAGAATTATTATTATTATAATTTATTTATAAAGCGCCAACAGATTACGCAGCGCTATACAAAGAATAATACACAAACAAGTACAGTAGGGGTAAATAACAGATGTAGGTGCAATAATTCAGTTATACAAAAGGAGGGAAATGCCGTACCCTTGAGCACAATCAGTAGTAGTTCACTTTAAATACAAAGTGGCCTGCAGGTAGAAAGGCTCTCAAGCGTACAATCGAAAGGAGAGGGAATGGACACAGAAGGTAAGGGAGAAAAAAATATGTCTGCTATAAGGCTGAGTGAACTGAGAGCGAGTGATGACATGAGGAGGGGGGAAGTGTGTGGTGACTGAACAAGTCAGATTTGGAAAAGTGTAAAAAAAATGTGGCAAAATGTAAGTACAATGGCTGTGAGTCTGAATTGGTTTCTCTATCCTGGATTATTAGTGACAGCTGCACATAATTACTGTTAGGTATGTGTATATATATTAAGGTAAACAATAGGGTGGGTGGTGGTTGGGAGGGATTGGTGGGTTTGTGCTTGCAAATCTGGAGTCTGAGGTTAGGTGTGAGGATTGTAAAATGTCTTTGCAAATCTGGAGTCTGAGGTTAGTTGTGAGGCTTGTAAAATGTCTATGCAAATCTGAAATCTGAGGTTAGTTGTGAGGCTTGTAAAATGTCTTTGCAAATCTGGAGTCTGAGGTTAGGTGTGAGGCTGTGGAAAGAGAGAGGAGTGTAAACATGGGAGGAGGGGTTTGAGACACAGCAGAGGGGGAGAAAAAGTTTGGAAACAAAGATTGGAGACAAAAATTGTATAAAAAAGATTGGAATATTACAATGAGATTTAAAAATAATTCCATCATAGCCCAACAGAAATAAGAAATAATTGCACTCAGTATTTTGATTGGAGAGAGGCCAGTCAGGTGAATTACCTTGTAAAATGTCTTTGCAAATCTGGAGTCTGAGGTTAGGTGTGAGGCTTGTAAAATGTCTTTGCAAATCTGGAGTCTTAGGTTAGTTGTCAGGCTAGAATAAACATATTAACCCCTAAACAGCCGCACTCCAGTCTCGCAAACACTAGTCAAATATTATTAACCCCTAATCTGCCGCCCCTAACATCGCCGCAACCTACATTACAATTATTAACCCCTAATCTCCCGCCCTCAACGTCGCCGCCACTATACTAAAGTTATTAACCCCTAAACCTAAGTATAACCCTAACAACCCCTAACTTAAATATAATTCAAATAAATCTAAATAAAAATTCCTATCATTAACTAAATAATTCCTATTTAAAACTAAATACTTACCTATAAAATAAACCCTAAGCTAGCTGCAATATAACTAATAGTTACATTATAGCTAGCTTAGGGTTTATTTTTATTTTACAGGTACGTTTGTATTTATTGTAACTAGTTAGAATAGTTACTAAATACTTATTAACTATTTACTAACTACCTAGCTAAAATAAATACAAATTTACCTGTAAAATAAAACCTAACCTGAGTTACACTAACACCTAACCATACACTACAATTAAATAAATTACCTAAATTAAATACAATTACCTAAATTACAAAAAAAACCCCACTAAATTACACAAAAAATAAAAATACATTATTAGATATTTAAACTAATTACACCTAATCTAATAGCCCTATCAAAATAAAAAAAGCCCCCCCCCCCCCCCAAAAAAAAAATAACCCCCCCTAGCCTAAAATAAACTACCAATAGCCCTTAAAAGAACCTTTTGCAGGGCATTGCCCCAAAGAAATCTGCTTTTTTACCTGTAAAAAAAATACAAACACCCCACAACAGTAAAACCCACCACCCACACAACCAAACCCCCCAAAAAAAACCTAACTAAAAAAACCTAAGCTCCCATTGCCCTGAAAAGGGCATTTGGATGGGCATTGCCCTTAAAATGGCATTTAGCTTTTTTTCAATTGCCCAAACCCTAATCTAAAACTAAAACCCACTCAATAAACCCTTAAAAAAACCTAACACTAACCTGTGAAGATCCAATTACAGTTTTGAAGACCGGACATCCATCCTCAACGAAGCCGGGAGAAGTCTTCATCCAAGCGGCAAGAAGTCCTCAACAAAGCCGGGAGAAGTCTTCATCCAAGCTGGCAGAAGTGGTCCTTCAGATGGGCAGAAGTCTTCATCCAGACGGTATCTTCTATCTTCATCCATCCGGCGTGGAGCGGTTCCATCTTCAAGACATCCGGCACAGAGCATCCTCTTCTTTCAACATTTTCTTCCCAAATGAATGTTCCTTTAAACAACGTCATCCAAGATGGCGTCCCTTGAATTCCGATTGGCTGATAGAATTCTATCAACCAATCGGAATTAAAGGTGAAAAAATCCTATTGGCTGATGCAATCAGCCAATTAAATTTATCTTCAATCCTATTGGCTGATTCAATCAGTCAATGGGATTGAAGCTTAATCCTATTGGCTGATTGCATCAGCCAATAGGAATTTTTCACCTTTAATTCCGATTGGCTGATAGAATTCTATCAACCAATCGGAATTCAAGGCACACCATCTTGGATGACGTCTTTTAAAGGAACCTTCATTCTTCGTTAGACGTAGGAAGAAGAGGATGCTCCGCGCTGGATGTCTTGAAGATGGACGCGCTCCGCCCCGGATGGATGAAGATAGAAGATGCTGGCTTGGATGAAGACTCCTCCCGGCTTCATTGAGGACTTCTCCCAGCTTCGTTGAGGATGGATCCCCGGTCTTCAAAATTGTAAGTGGATCTTCGGGTTTAGGGTTAGGTTTTTTAAGGGTTTATGGGGGGGGGGGTTATTTTTAGGTTAGGGTTTGGGCAGCAATAGAGCTAAATGCCCTTTTAAGGGCAATGCCCATCCAGATGCGCTTTTCAGGACAATGGGGAGCTTAGGTTTTTTTAGTTAGGATTTTATTTGGGGGGTTGGTTGTGTGGGTGGTGGGTTTTACTGTTGAGGGGGTTGTTTGTATTTTTTTTTTTACAGGTAAAAGGGCTGATTTCTTTGGGGCAATGCCCCGCAAAAGGTCATTTTAAGGGCTATTGGTAGTTTAGTTTAGGCTAGGGTTTTTTTTTATTTTGGGGGGGCTTTTTTATTTTGATAGGGCTATTAGATTAGGTGTAATTAGTTTAAATATCTGCTAATTTGTTTTTTATTTTGTGTAAATTAGTGTTTTTTTTTTTTTTAATTTAGGTAATTGTATTTAATTTATGTAATTTATTTAATTGTTGTGTAATGTTAGGTGTTACTCAGCTTAGGTTTTATTTTACATGTTAGGTTTTATTTTACAGGTACATTTGTATTTATTTTAGCTAGTAAATAGTTAATAACTATTTATTAACTATTCTACCTGGTTAAAATAAATACAAACTTGCCTGTAAAATATAAATAAACCCTAAGCTTGCTACAATGTAACTATTAGTTACATTAGTTTTAAATAGCAATTATTTAGGTAATGATAGCAATTTTTTTAGATTTATTTGAATTATATTTAAGTTAGGGGGTGTTAGGGTTAGACTTAGGTTTAGGGTTAATACATTTAATATAGTGGCAGCGACATTGGGGACGGCAGATTAGGGGTTAATAAATGTAGGTAGGTTGCGGCGACATTGGGGACGGGAGATTAGGTGTTAATAAGTATAATGTAGGTGTCGGCGATGTCCGGAGCGGCAGATTAGGGGTTAATAAATATAATGTAGGTGTCGGCGATGTCGGGGGTGGCAGATTAGGGGTTAATAAGTGTGAGATTAGGGGTGTTTAGACTCGGGGTTCATGTTAGGGTGTTAGGTGTAAACATAAATTTAGTTTCCCCATAGGAATCAATGGGGCTGCTTTACGGAGCTTTACGCTACTTTATTGCAGGTGTTAGGCTTTTTTTCAGCCGGCTCTCGCCATTGATGTCTATGGGGAAATCTTAAGCAGCGCTGGTATTGGAGTGCGGTATGGCTCACAATTTTGCTCTACGCTCACTTCTTGCCTAATAACACCGGGTTTAGGAAAACCTGTAATACCAGCGCTGTAGGTAAGTGATCGGTGACAATAACGTGCAAGTTAGCACCGCACCCCTCATAACACAAAACTCGTAATCTAGCCAATAGTTAACCATCTGCACAATGGTAAACCATCTTAAAGGGACAGTCTAGTCCAAAACAAACTATCATTATTCAGATATGGCATGAAATTTTAAACAATTTTCCAATATACTTCTATCACCAATTTTGCTTTGTTGTCTTTGTATTCTTAGTTGAAAGCTAAATTTAGGAGATTCATATGCTAATTTCTAAGCCCTTGAAGTCCGCCTCTTAGCTCAAGGCATTTTGATAGTTTTTCACCACTAGAGGGTGTTAGTTCATGTGTTTCATATAGATAACACTGTGCTCATGCACGAGGAGTTCCTAGGAGCCAGCACTGATTGGCTAAAATGCAAGTCTGTCAAAAGAACTGAAATAAGGGGCAGTTTGTAGAGGCTTAGATACAAGATAATCACAGAGGTAAAAAGTGTATTAATATAACTGTTGGTTATGCAAAAGTAGGGAATGGGTAATAAAGGGATTATCTATCTTTTAAAACAATAAAATTCTGGTGTTGACTGTCCCTTCAATGCATCTTTTAGGTTGTCAGGATAAATGTCTCTGGCAGTTAGAACTTTTTGAATGCATAATTTTATGATTTTTTTTTTTTATTCTATGAAAAAGAATCTTGCTGCCTGTAGCTGAGCTCTGCCTGTCAGCAGTTCTGGCACCTTTACCATCTCTTATGCAAGGGTTTCCTATATTTAATTGCGTCCACTTGTTGTAGTATTTATTATTTATTTAAATGAATGCTGGTTTTCTTGCTCTTCAATAAATGCGACCCACAGGTCTTTCATCCACCTCTTGTGTCAGTGTGTTTATTTGTTTACTTGTTAAGTTAATAATAGCTAAGTAATTAATTTGTTATGTTATAAATTATTATTTATAGCCAGTTGCTCAGACAATAGGGCATTTAATTCCTTAGTATTATTATTATCACTTATTTGTAGCGCGCCAACAGTTTCCACAACGTTTATATATTATTATATATAATCATGGAAACAAAAACAAAAAATATAAATCTAAGGTATACAGTTTTTTTTTTTTTTTACTGTATTTCAAGTCTTAAATGCAGCAAAATTCCAAAAATACTGCTGTTGATTGACTGATAATCTAGATATAGCTATTTTTAAATGAATAGTTACATTCCCTCTACCTTGACTAATTCCCCAGTTCCAGTTGAAGAAAAACAGCCCCAAATCATGATGCTGACACCACCATGCTTCACTGTGGGTATGGTGTTCTTTTGGTGATATGCAGTGTTGTTTTTGCACCAAATATCTTTTGGAATTATGGCCAAAAAGTTCAACTTTGGTTTCATCAGACAGGAACACCTTTTGAAACATGCTTTTGAGAAACTTCAGATGTGTTTTTGCAAAATTTAGTCGGGCTTGGATGATTTTTTTTGTAAGAAAAGGCTTCCGTCTTGACACTCTACCCCAAAGCCAAGACATATGAAGAATACGGGTGATTGTTGTCACATGTACCACACAGCCAGTACTTGCCAGATATTCCTGCAGCTCCTTTAATGTTGCTGTAGGCCTCTTGGCAGCCTCCCAGACCAGTTTTTTTTTCTCTTCTTTTCATCAATTTTGGAGGGATATCCAGTTCTTGGTAATGTCACTGTTGCACCATATTTTCTTCACTTGATGATGATTGTCTTCACTGTGTTCCATGGTATATCTAATGCCTTGGAAATTATTTTGTACCCTTCTCCTGACTGATACCTTTTAACAATGAGATCCCTCTGATGCTTTAGAAGCTCTCTGCGGACCATGGCTTTTGCTGTAGGATGCGACTAACAAAATGTCAGGAAAGATCTACTAGAACAGCTGAACTTTATTTGGGGTTAATCAGAGGCACTTTAAATGATAACAGGTGTGTACTGACTCCTATTTAACATGATTTTGAATGTGATTGCTTACTTCTGAACACAGCTACATCCCCAGTTATAAAAGGGCGTGCACTAGATATGTGCGATTCGGTTCAGTTCAATTCGGAAATTCGGAAAATTCGGCGATTCAATCCAAATTTCCGAATTAAAATGTTGCCCAATTTTCTGAATCGAACCGAATTAGTTTGAATCGATTCGTAAATTCGGGATGGCCATTGGATTACACTAGTATTGTACAGTATGTTAGGTTAACACCAATTTCCGAACCGAATTGAACCAAATCGAACCGAATCAAATCCAGCCACATTTCTTTGAATCCGAATGAATCCGAAACGAATCCAAAACGAATTGATTCAGAATTTTCCGAATTCTAATCGAACCGAACTTCGAAAAATTCCGAATCGATCCAAACCGAACCAAATTTTTTCGCCATGCACATGTCTAGTGTGGACACTTATACGACCATATTATTTTAGTTTTTTATTTTTATTTCCCTTTACCTAAAAGATTTCAGTTTGTTTTTCAATTGAGTTGTACAGTTTATAGGTCACATTAAAGGTGGAAAAAGTTCTGAAATTATTTATCTTTGTCTCATTTTTTTACATCACAGAAACATGACATTTTAACAGGGGTGTGTAGACTTTTTATATCCACTATATGTTATATAATCCTTACTAACTATACACCTGCACAATGCTCTCTATGGGGCATATTTATCAATGTGCAAGTGGACATGATACAAAGTAGCGTATCATGTCTGCCGCACATACGCTGTCGGCATTTATCATTGCACCAGCAGTTCTGGTGAACTGCTGGTGCAATGCCGCCCCCTGCAGATTCGCGGCCAATCGGCTGCTAGCAGGGGGTGTCAGTCAACCCGATCTTATTCAATCGGGTTGATTTCTGTGCGCCGCCTCAAAGCTTGTTTCCAGCGAGCCCCTTCAGGCTCGCCGGAAACAAGGGGTATCAAGCTCCATACGGAGCTTGATAAATATGCCCCCATGTCTTTTCTGCTATTTCTGTCTGCCCTTATCCTAAAACTCACTGCATGTCCCTATAACAATAACAACAACCCCCACCCTCTCTTCTCTCATCCCCTATGGTATCTACTCATCAACTACTCTGTCTCCTTAGAAATACTTCCCCATCTAACTCTACAGCAATCACCACACTTTTACACTCTCAGTTACCCACAATACAAACTCTAGGTCACACAATCCTAGTAATCTCATCTCCATTAACCCACAGCGTTTACCCCCTTTGTTATCTTGTGCTCTCTGGAATGCTTACTCTGTCTGTAACAAACTTACAACTGTTCACAACCTTTTTGTTTCTAACGCTTTCAATCTTCTAGCAATTACTAAAACCTGGCCATTTTCTTCTGACACTGCTTCCATTGCTGTTCTCACACACGGTGGTCTCCACTTTAGCCACACACCGAGGCCAGGTAAGAGACGTGGTGTAAATCTTACTCTCCCTCCTGCTTCTATCAGCACCTGCCTCCTCATCCATCTCTCTCCTTCTCCTCCTTTGAAGTGGGCTGCATCTGCCTGTTCTCCCTCCTCTCCCTCAGAGTGGCAGTTATCTATCTCCCCACTGAACCAACCTCTCAATTCCTTGACAACTTTGCTGCCTGGCTTTCTCACTTTCTCTCTACAAATACACCTGCTCTAATCCTAGGGGACTTCAACAACCCCATTTATAACCCATCTGCCCCTGCTGCCTCTAAATTTCTCTCACTCACAAACTCCTTTAGTCTCTCACAATCCACCCTATTTGCTACTCGCCGCGACAGTCACTCGCTGATATTCTCCTAGCTCTGCACTCCCTCTGATGTCACCTGTCGCCAATTTTCCATCTCAGACGACCATCTACTCACCTGTAATCTTAATGTACAATCTAAACCTACTTTTCCCCCTCGCCCCCGCACCTGTAGAAATCTGCACAATGTGGATCCTCTCCAACTTTCCAACCTTATTCAAAAGCGCCTCCTCTACACTTCCACAAAAAAGTTTTGTGTAACGTTAGCTGGATACACAAGAGGGCGCTGTGTGCCTCAAAAAAGTTGCTTATGTAACAAAATACAAATAACCACATGAAAAAAGGAAGTATGTTCATGTGGGTGGGGGTATCACAAGATAAATATACCAAAACAAGGGTATTATAAAAGAGTCTTATATGTAAGTCCCAATTGTAGAATTTGTTTCAACGATATGAATGATGCACCAAAAATCCTGCAAGAGCTGCCACTAGAATTTTTGGGGCCCCTTACTTAACCATTGATCAGCCCCCTCCTCCCCCCCTTTGAAATGTGCAATTTTTTACAAAGTGACTAAACGTATATGCACTTTATTCTTAAAGGAATGGTAAAGTCGATGCTAATTGTTATGCATAAATGCAAAGTACATATAAATGTAAGTTCAAACGCAATGTTTTTTTTTTTTTGTAGACATTATATTTCTTTCTAATGACATGGTGAGTCCATGGATCATCATCAATTACTGTTGGGAATATCACTCCTGGGCAACAGGAGGAGGCAAAGAGAACCACAGCAAAGCTGTTAAATCTGCTCCCCCAACTAGAAAACCTGAGTAAGTTTACTCAGTTTTTCTCTCTTCACAGGTCCATGTGAGGTGCTGCATCCTCTCAAACCAGGTGAGCTGTCCTGCTGCTGGACAGCACTTTCAGGTAAGTGCCATTTTAATTTTATTTTGCAAGGAGATTGCTGGCACTTGTTACAGCTAAACGCTGTCTCATTTAATATGGGACTTTATTAAACCTTCATGCTTGGGGTTTCTTTTAGGCAGTTTGGGCATTGAGATTGTGAGGTGATTTATGGTGGCTCAGTGTTATATAGTAGTTTTTATACTTTAGGTTTTGGTCATGGAGATTACTGCTGTAAGCCGTTTTTTTCGGCAGTTAGGGCTCTGTAACCGCTCTGTATTTGAAAAGGGGATTGTTTCTTGTGTGAGGGAAGTCACCCTGTGAGCTGCAGGACAGGTAGGCACCTCAGTAAAACTACTGAGGTGTATAGGTAGCCTGAGGTCTATTTGGTTTGTTGCGCTAACACACATTTCTATTTAAAAACACAGTACACATTTATTTTTTATTTTCAAATAAAGAATGTTTACACTTTATCCTTATTTATTATATAAGATGGATCAAGAGGCTTTTCAAACCATTATCCCAGGCGTAGTTGCTGCTTGTCAGTTATGTTTTGATGCTCAGGTAGAACCCCAGTTCCTTTTTTTTCCTCATGGATTGAGAGAACTTTAAGTTATATAAAAAATATATTTGACCATGAGCCACTATTATCCCAGGCAAATGCTGTTCAGGTGTCTCCTGTTGCAGATATGCCACAGATTTCTCCTCAAGCTTCCAAACTTTTTCAGTCTCCAAATACAGTGCCCTGTGTTTCCTCTTGCAATCCTTTAGGATTTTCTCTACAAGACATTGCTTCCCAGGTATCCCTTGCGGTATCTGAGGCCTTGTCAGCTTTCCCCATGTTGCAGGGAAGGCGTAAAACAAAATTTAAGGAAACTGTTAGTAAGGTTTCTGATCAAGTTCTGGCTATCCAGAGTGTCCCTTCTCATAAGCCTGAGGAAGAAGACATGTCGGTAGCATCTGAGAGGGAAATCTCAGACTCAGACAGTGTAATTCCTTCTTTTGATGCTGAAGTGGTATCCTTCAGATTTAAGTTAGAACACCTTCACCTTTTACTTAAGAGGTTTTGGATACTTTGGACGACTGCAACACAAATATCGTAGTCAATCCTAAAAAGTCTAGTAAATTGAACAAATACTTTGATGTTCCCTTCGTGGTGGAGGTTTTTCCGGTTCCTGACCGTGCTGCGGAGATTATTGCTCGAGAATGGGAAAGATCTGGTATTCCCCTTTCTCCATCTCCTATTTTTGAGAAGATCTTTCCTATAGCGGATTCTATTAAGGAGTCGTGGCAGACGGTTCCTAAGGTAGAAGGAGTGATCTCTGCACTACTATTCCCCCCATAGAGGATAGTTGTTCTTTTAAAGATCCAATGGATAAAAAATTGGAGGCTTTACTAAAAAAGATGTTTCTGAACCAGGGTCTACAATGGCAACCTGCTGTGTGTAGCGCCACTGTTACCAGCGCTGCGGCTTACTGGTTTGATGCGTTGTCTGAATCTCTTAAGACGGATACCCCTTTTGATGAGATCCAGGACAGTTAGCCAATTCCTTAATTACAGATGCTTTCTTACAGGTTATTAAACTGGGAGCCAACATTTCTGGTTCTGCGGTCCTAGCCCGCAGGGCCTTGTGGTTAAAGTTCTGGTCTGCAGATGTTTCATCTAAATCTAAGCTCATGGCTATTCCTTACAAGGGTAAGACCTTGTTTGGACCTGGTTTGGCAGAAATTATCTCAGATAATACTGGAGGGAAGGGTTCTTTTCTTCCTAAAGATAAAAAGAATAGGCAGAAGGGACGTCAGAGTCATTTTCGTTCCTTTCGTAACTTTAAAGGCAAGTCTTCCTCCCATTCCTCCAAGCAAGATCAAGCCAAGCCTTCCTGGAAGTCCAACCAGTCCTGGAATAAGGGAAATCAATCTAAAATGCCTTCAGCTGATTCCAAGTCAGCATGAAGGGTTGGCCCCCGATCCGGGAGCAGATCTTGTAGGGGGTAGACTCTCTCTTTTTTCCCAGGCTTGGATAAGAGATGTACCGGATCCCTGGGTGGTGGACATTGTCTCCCAGGGATACAAAATAGACTTCAAATCTTTCCTCCCAGAGGCAGGTTTCTCCTCCCCAGATTATCTGTAGACCAGATAAAAAGAGAGGCATTCTTACATTGTGTCAAGGACCTTATCGCCCTGGGGGTAATAGTTCCAGTTCCATTTCAGGAAAGGGATCTGAGATTTTACTCAAATCTGTTCGTAGTTCCCAAAAAGGAGGGGAACTTTTCGACCAATCCTAGATCTAAAATGTTTAAACAAGTTTCTCAGAGCGCCATCCTTCAAGATGGAGACTATACACTCCATTCTTCCCTTGGTAGAGTCCCTTCATGACAACCATAGACCTAAAGGATGCATACCTTCATGTTCCCATTCACAGGGACCATCACACGTTTCTGAGATTTGCCTTTTTGGACAATCATTTCCAGTTCATTGCCCTTCCATTCGGCCTTGCCACAGCTCCCAGAATGTTTTCAAAGGTCCTTTGTGCTCTTTTAGCTGTGCTTCCATCTCGGGGCATTGCAGTGGCACCTTATCTGGATGACATTCTGGTTCAGGAGCCATATTTTTAACAAGAAGAATCTCATACAGAGATCTTGTTGTCTTTTCTTCAATCCCATGGATGGAAGGTGAATCTGGAAAAAAGTTCTCTGGTTCCTGCTACAAGGGTCGAATTTTTGGGGACCATAATAGACTCCCTGTTAATGAAGATTTTTCTGACGGAGGTCAGAAAAAGAAAGATTTTCGACTCGGTCTGATGGTGGCTTCCATGGGCATCATTCCATTTGCTCGGTTCCATCTCAGACCTCTGCAGTTATGCATGCTCAGACAATGGACAATGGAGACTATATGGACCTGTCTCCATGTATAGATCTAGAACAGGCATCAATAGACTCTCTTCCATGGTGGTTCTCTCAGTATCATCTCTCCCAGGGTACTTGCTTCCACAGACCCTCCTGGTTGATTGTGACCACGGATGCCAGCCTTCTAGGTTGGGGAGCAGTATGGGGCTCATTGAAGGCTCAGGGCTTATGGACCCAGGAGGAGTCAGTCCTGCCCATAAACATCTTGGAGCTGAGATCAATCTTCTTTTTTTTTTTTTTTAAATATATTTTTATTGAGATTTACAAATAAATACAAACAAACAATTTGTCCACATACAAGAACTGAAGAAAGGAAGGGAAAAGAGAACGGCAGAGCACGAATATATATATAATATTCAGGTTAATATAGTGCATCGTATACATTACAATTTAAAAACCAAACGAGAAGAAAAAAAACAAACACAAAAAAAAAACAGAAAATATAATCATCTTGAGTCCTAGTGAAAAACAGTGCATATTGTGCTTATAAAAACTAAAAACAGAGAAGACCCTATGTCCATAAATACATATGTCTGTATATTACAATATGAATAAACATTTGAGGTTAAAAAGATTACCTTCCTTCTAAAGCTAAGGGTAATACAAAACAGTACATATACACAAGTCCGTATACTGTTGAATCAAGATGAACCAAATCAGTGGATTAATAATATCTGTGACAAAAAGGAAAAAAAGAAAAGGAGAATAAAAAAGAAATCTCTTGCTACTATCTATTAATGTAAACATCCAAATTTGGTTAGAAATCATATAGTGTAGTCAGGTGGTACTGAGTAAAGTCCCTATACTTTCATCGACTCAATTCTTTTCTCGCCAATATTCCCCACATTATGTGTGCGCTACCCAATGTAGAATAAGACCTGGCTCCCTCATTTTATGTACATAGCCAGGTAGACATTGTGACCGAACCACCCAAAACATAAAACAATAAAAACACAAAAACTCACAAACGAAACAAACCAAGGAAAAAAGAGAAAAAAAAAAAAAAAACCCTCCTCTCGTCCCCCCAACCTCCCCCCCCCCCCCACACACACTCACTCCCCGTCTACTGCCCATTCGCCAGGGAAGTGGCCTGCCAAAATGTTTATCTGTAGATATTCCGAGTTAATGATTGGTTTGATTAATTTTTTTTGATGCATGAGGGGCAAAGATCTTACAAAAATCTCCCATTTCTTAAGAAATACTGCTAAGTGTATATCCTGTGGGTAGGGTATGTTAGTCTGTTCTATTATGAACTGATCAGTCAATGCCCTTTTAAATTGTACCATCGTAGGTAGAGCAGATGCTTTCCATGCCTTAAAAATAAGGTTCCGCGCAGTCAGGATAATGGTATTTATCAGGTTATAATTCTTAATTGTATGCTGATATTTTACTAAGAAAAAGATCTCAATAGGAGATATCTTATAGTCCATCTTAAGAACAGCCATCATCCAATATATAATTTTCCCCCAGTATTGACGTGCCTTTGGGCAACTCCATAAACAATGAAATAGATCAGCGTCTGTAGTTGAGCATCTAGGGCATAGAGCCTTTGTTTTATACCATTTGGCTAAGACAGCAGGCGTAAGATACCTCTGGAGCCCGACTTTTATCTGTGACTCCCTCCAAGATGTCGGAACCCAGGACTGTTGCGCTATTTTGAAACTCTCTATGATAGTCTGCTCATCTATATCCGGAAATAAATTTGCCCATTTAACAACCATCTCGTCTATTTGTGCTTTGGATGGTTTCTGAATTACTAGTAGATATAAAGGGGAGATTGCGTAAATTCCTGCCGCGTACATTGTAATCCTGGTCTGCAGCTCACCCAATGACCAGTCATTCCCGTATTTCGCGAGCATCTCTTGAAGAAAGTGCCTAACTTGCAGGTAAGCGTAGAAATCACGTGTCCCTATATCAAACCGAGATACAATATCTTGAAATAATACGGTAAGTCCTCCCGCATCTCGCAACTGACATAAATTTTGGAGACCTTTGGATTCCCAAACTGAGAATAACCGGTTCGAGAGGCCAGGACTGAATTCTGGGTTGCCCACTATAGGTAGATATTGTGAAACATACGGCGAATTCCCCGTTTCTATACATAAACTTTGCCATGCGATAATGACATTCTTCAGAGTATTCAAATAGAATACATTGGATGGAATGGAGGTAAGTGGGCAGTGCAAGAGAGCTTTCAAATTGAATGGCGCCACAATCTGTGATTCCCAGGTGAGAGACGTAATTTGCTCCTTCCCAGTAAGCCAATCAAGTGCAAATCTAGCTATTATAACCTGATTATATGACTGAATGTTGGGGAGCGCCAAGCCTGCTGATGTCTTGGAATTCATGAGCCTATGTGCGGCAATCCGTGGTCTTTTGCCATTCCATAGGAATTTGGAACAGGCCTTATTATAGATAGTGATATCTTTCTTGTGTAGAAACCATGGGATATTCTGCATAATGTGGAGGAGCTTTGGGAAGATGACTGCTTTAATCAAAGTCACCCGAGCCGTTAATGAGATAGGTAGCCTGGTCCATTCCTCCAGTTTACTCTTGCAAGAGTCCATTAATGTTCTGTAGTTTAATCCATACCAATCCTCCGGGTTTCTAGATAATCGTAAGCCCAGATATGTAATCTGAAGGACCTCTCTATAGGGGTGGTTCACCTGCAGTGCCGGATTCTTATCTATCCACATGAGTTCAGATTTAGATGTATTAATCTTGAACCCTGAGATCTCTCCGAACTCGTGAGTAATACTCTGTAGGATAGGTAATGACACTTCAAGATTAGATAGAAATAGAAGAAGATCATCCGCATAGAGAAGAAGAATCAGCTTCTCACCCGCTAGTGAGATCCCCTCAAGTTCATGCCGTAATTGAATGGCCAAGGGTTCTATACTAAGATTGAACAAGAAGGGAGAGCCTAGTGGGCAGCCCTGTCTAGTCCCTCTGAACAGATTAAAACGTTGAGTAGAGGTGTTGTTGATAATTACAGCGGAGGAGGGGTTACTATAAATTAAACGAATATAGTTGTGGGAAGGACCCGAAAACCCGAATTCGTCTAGCGTGGTGAACAAATGGTCCCAACTGACCCTATCGAAAGCCTTTTCTGCGTCAACTGTCAAAATAGCCTTATTTATGTTACCATGAGATTCCTTAATTTTATATATGTTCAAAAAAGATTCAATCAAAATTAGCAATTTCCTTATATTCTTTGTCGGCTTACGTCCATGCATGAAACCAGATTGGTTCTCGTGAATTAGGTCGCCCATGTACGGTTTTAACCGTAAGGCCAAGATAGATGCGAGCAGCTTATAGTCGGTATTTAAAACCGAGATAGGCCTGAAAGAACTTGGTAGTTCAGGATTTTTCCCCTTTTTTAGGATCAGCGAAATATTTGCGGACGTAAAGGATGCAGAACAGCTCGTATTCTCAGAAAAATAGAAGTTGAACAGCTTGACTAGAATAGGTAATACCTGGGGTTGAAGGATCTTGTAATATTCTATAGGGAGAGCATCTGGACCAGCTGCTTTATTGAGTTTCGCGTTTTTAATTGCCCAAATTATTTCTTCTTCCGTAATAGGAGCGTTGATAGCCGTTCTGGCTTCTGTAGATATGCGAGGAACTTTAATCTTTCCCCAGAATGACTCCTTTTTATGTAGTTCAGTAGGCTCTTGGGTATATAAATCCTGGAAGAAATTAAAAAATACTTTTTCTATGTCGGAGTGGTTTGTGAATCTAGAGGTTCCTTGTTTGATAGAGGTAATTGTATATCTAGGTGAAGATTTAACTAGCCTTGCTAAAAAGTTCGCTGATCTGCCCATAAACCCTCCATATCTTGCTTTCATTTTAAGTTCTTCCTGGGCACTGATCTGTTTCAAGAATGAATCACGGAGCGTCTTTGCTGTGACATAAGCGTCCCAGCACTCTCTCGTTCGTCTAATAAGATACTCTCTATATGTATTCTTAACACGGTTGGCTAATTGCCTGGCCCCTGAACTGCTGTTTTTTGACAAGTGAAATGTATACGACTTAATCTCTCCTCGCAAAACGGCTTTAGAAGCCTCCCAAAACGTCTCGATTTTGTTCAAATAATTATAATTATTATTGAGGTATTCTGCCCACTTCAATCGAAGGTGGTTCTGAAATTTGATATTATTGCTCAGATATCTAGGGAAGAAGATATAATTCTTACCAGGCCGCCTACTAACGGCACTAAGTCCTAATACAATCACCGCGTGGTCAGAAATAGTTATGTCTTCAATTCTGGTGGTCCAGTTCTGAGCTAACATGGTTTCTGAAACCAGGAAATAGTCGAGACGGGAGAAAGACCGTTGAGCATGCGAAATACACGTATAAGCGCGAACATCAGGGTTCTGAACTCGCCATAAATCAACCACCCCCAGGTGGGAACATACTCTCTGAAAGATCCTCAATTTTCTGTCTCTACTGTTTCGCATCCTATTGTTAGAGTTATCTAAGATGGGGTCTGCTAATAGGTTAAGATCGCCTGCAATGATTAAGTTTGATCCTATGTAACTATGTAGTTTTACAAGAAGAGCAGACCAGAAATTATTGTCAACTTGATTAGGGCCATATATGTTACAGAGTGTATATCTAATGCCTTTAATTTCCAACTCCAATATTAAAAATCTCCCTTCAGTATCGAGTTCAGTCTTACTTATCCTATATTCTAGCTTACGGTTCAACAATATTGCCACCCCCCTCTTTCTAGAGGTAAATGGAGCCGCCACATCTTCCCCCACCCACTTAGATTTGAGTTTGGGTATTTCACTAGCGTTAAGATGTAATTCTTGTAAAAGAACTATGTCAGGATTGAATTTGCCCAAGTATTTTATCACAGCTTTTCTTTTAATAGGTGAATTAATGCCCCCTAAATTCCAGGATAAAAGATTAAGATTATACATCCTCAGAACTAATCAGCATACTGATCCAGTATATGGCCAGCAGTCAAAGATCTCGCTGTGTTTTGCCCTGGAGGTACAACAAAGACCCATCTCCACTTTGCGCCATAACAGGGAGCCGAGAGGGAGAGGGAAGGCGCGAGGGGGCGAAAGGAGGAGAGAGGAGAGCGAGCGAGAGAGGAGAGGGGAAAAAAAAAAAAAAAAAAGAAAGGCAAAAACAAAAAAACAACCATAATAACCACAACCCACACAGACCCTGAAACAAACATAAAAACACCATTTCTAAAACTGTCGTATTCTCAAATTCACAGACCCTATTACTCATATCAATAACTCTAAGTGGTAAAATATTCAGATTATGTGGTCAAGAAAAAAGAGGGAAAGAAAAAGAAAAAAAAAAAAAAAAAAAAAATCCCCTCCCGTTGGGATAGGGACCAGATCATGGGACCCCTGCCTCCCTACAAAAGGTCTCAGCCTCCATAACAGTATTAAGTGTATATGTACTGCCATCTTTCTGCACTATCAACTTTGCTGGGTACATTAGTCTAATATTGTAGTTCTCTCTCTGTAACCTCGCATAAAAGAAGGACATATCCCTTCTCTTGGTTAATGTTTCTGTAGAGAAGTCCTGGAACAATAGCAATTTATGTGGGCCTAGAGAGAGAGAACCGCATTTCCTGTAATGTCTAAGATATGTTACTTTGTCCTGAAAGTTGACAAATTTAAAGATTACTGGTCTGGGTCTCGAGGCTTCAGTCTGTTCACGTCTTTGGCCTATCCTATGTACCCTTTCAATCAGAAAGGGAGCAGCAGGAGCCGGGATCTGTAAAGCCTGTGGTAATGTGATAGTGGCGAAATTCATTAGATCTTGGAACTCAGGAGACTCAGGCAGACCAATCACTTTGAGGTTATTGCGCCTCGAACGATCCTCGAGATCTTCGACTTTGGCTTGCAGCGCAGTGATAGATTTGCTATGGGAGTCCAATATTGGATCAATAACATTAAATCTGTCTTCCAGATCTGAGATCCGATTCTCAATTTCATCTAGTCTGGATGAAAACTGCCTAACCTCCAAGGTGAGGTTTGAAATCTCGTTTCTGATCTCCTGTTTGATCATATCAAATTGAGGTGTCAAAATTTTAGCTACTTCAGCTGCAAATTCAGCCAGATTATTAGGGGAGGGGATAGAGACGCTTTTTTCCAAAGGGGATACAGCGCTCGAATCCAAGTTCCTGCTGCTCCCCTTCTTTTCTCGGGATTTGGGGGGCATATTGGAGGGGGAGTTCCTTTGCTGCATATATTTATCCATGAACAAAACTCAGCTAGTAAGTGTCTGTAAAGTACTATATATTGTCTAGAAGATTTAGCGCAGAAGTATGTAAATCCAACACCTATAATACCTTAGTAGACAAACTCTAAGTAAAACTGAATATGTAGCCTTTCCTTGAATGCTAGCTATCCTTATGAGTTAAGAAATTTATTCTCCAAAATATGCTACAAAAAAAAAAAAAAACAGGACCTGATATCTTAATATTTAGCACAACATATATAGCATAGTATCTTATGTTCCAGCAGAAATATTATTTTATGCCAGGTATCCATTCTATTCCTTGAATTCCTTGGACCACAATTTTATCTAAAGTGAGAAGAGGGCTATTACTTGCTTCAAAACCCTTTCTAACGTGTGTAGGGTTAAAGCTAGTAGCACAGAACTTTTAAATAGATAGATGTGAATACATAGGTATATATATATAGGAAGACAACTTCTTATCCTATCCTAAAGCAACATAGTAAAAATTACCCAAAATAACTTGTGTATGTGGATCTACAGTAATGGGCAGTTATACCCTTAGTTAGATAGACATAGGGTTCAAATTCTATAGTTCAATACTATTGATTTAAAGAAAACTTCTATCCAAAGCAGTTAGTATTTTATCTTAACCACATCAATATGACATAATACCTATCTATATTACTTAACTGGGGTGTATAAAACTCAGCCTTGGCAATCTCTTACAGGTGCTAAATGCCAGGAAGAAATTTCTGCATAATCTAGCCGCTATGCTTAATTACCAAGAGATCTTCTGCAGATGTTGTACCCTCTTAATCTAGCATTCAGAGGTGCCAGAATCTCAATAATAAAGCCTAGAAAGGAAAAAGACCTTATAACAGTATAGCATACACCCACTAGGTTATAAGCAAAACTGAGGGTAATAACTTCCCCCTATTAAGTCCTCAGGTTATATTTATTGAGACCACATAATAAGTCCCACTATTATCTTCACTGCCGCCGCAGCCAATTGCCCAGTCAGCATAAGTTATTACTTCGGTCAATGCATCTGCCAGGGGGCCAATGCGTTGTATATTATGTCCAGCAAAAATACTTAAGCAGTCTGTGCAACTACACTACACAGAGTCAAGGTACTTTGCTCCCCTGCAGGACACCATTAAACAAATCAGGATACGATACCTCGCTGCAGGTGTCTAACCTTTCACCGGGAGCCTTGTCACTTCGATCTTCCCTGCTTACGTTTCACTGCGGGAGACCGCGGTTGCGGCCAGGGTAGGGAGTCGGTTGTGCAGTGGATAAGCCCGCCCACATCAGGGAGAGCGACGGTTCAATCGGTCACACCGACCCCTCTTCACCATTTGTAGCGGGCCGCAGAACAGGAGAGCTTGGACAGGCAGCGGTCAGGACCGGTATACGGCAACACCCCCGTCGTCTCACGCAGGGGGAGGCGGGATCCTCTTGGCCGTTTGCCCAACCAGGGGGCTCAGACTTTCTGTGATGATCTCACCGCTGTCTTCGATCCACTCTCTAGCCAGGGAGAGGGACTCTGTCACTTCCGACACTGGAACTTCAGGTGGGCTCACAAAATTCAGGTCTTTCAACGAACGGGCTAAAACCCGCTAGGGGACAGAGGGAGCCGCTGCCAGAGTAATCACAAGTCTAAGCCAGGTGAGTAAGCTCTCCCTTCCTGAGATAACTCAGCGTGTAGATAGTTTTTCCATAGGTTTGCACCTGTATAAGCAAGTCCCGTAACAGTTAGGGTTTTAAAACACAGATGCAGTAGGGAAGGAGACTAGTAATCGTCGATGTAAAGTCCTGGGCATAATAAGCGGGCTTTATCTAGAGGAGTTTTATTCCAGTGCTTAGAAGCCCCTGTAGAAATGGTGTGCACCAGCCACCGTGCATATCTAGGCTGCAACTTTAACTTCCCATTCTGGATCGAAATCCTTACTCCCAAGCCTGTGCATGGCCAAGGGAAACAAAGCATATGTTGGTGATGTCTTTAGGCCTCTCTCAAGGCACGGAGCTTCACAACACCTGCAGCTACCTGCAGATACCTGCATGCCCCGCCTCCAACAGGAAGTCCCCTACTCGAGATCAATCTTCAATGCTCTCCTGGCCTGGCCTCAGTTAGCCTTAGCCCGGTTTATCAGATTTCAGTCGGACAACATAACCTTGGTGGCCTACATCAACCACCAGGGGGGAACTCGGAGTTCCTTGGCCATGACAGAGGTGGTCCGAATTATTCAGTAGGTGTAGACCCACAACTGCTGTCTTTCAGCGATCCACATCCTAGGAGAGGACAATTGGGAAGCGGATTTATTGAGCAGACAGACTATTCATTCTGGAGTGGGAACTTCATTCAGATGTGTTTTCCAGCTTGAGCCTCAAGTGGGGGCAGCCAGAGTTGGATCTCATGGCTTCTTGTCAGAATACCAAACTTCCGAGATATGGCTCAAGGTCAAGAGATCCGCAAATATTTCTGATCGTTGCTCTGGCAGTTCCTTGGAACTTCAGTCTAGCATACCTGTTTCCTCCATTTGCTCTCCTTCCAAGAGTTATTGCTCAAATCAAGCAGGAAAGGGCATCTGTAATTCTCATAGCCCTAGCGTGGCCTCACAGGATTTGGTATGCAGACCTAGTGGAAATTAGTGATGTCGCGAACATAGCATGTTCGCGTTTGCAGCGGACGGCGAACATATGCAATGTTCGATCCGCCCCCTATTCGTCATCATTAAGTAAACTTTGACCCTGTAGCTCACAGTCACAAGACACATTACAGCCAATCAGCAGCAGACACTCCCTCCCAGACCCTCCCACCTCCTGGACAGCATCCATTTTAGATTCATTCGGAGCCTGCATTCTTAGTGAGAGGAGGGACAGTGTAGCTGCTGTTGATTTAATAGGGAAATCGATAGCTAGGCCAGTGTATTCAGTGTCCAATACAGTCCTGAAGGACTCATCTGATCTCTGCTGTAAGGACAGCACCCCAAAAAGCCCTTTTTAGGGCTAGAACATCAGTCTGCTTTTTTTTTCCCTGTGTAATCTAATTGCAGCCTGTCTGCCAGCTCAGGCTCGCCGCGTATACTGTGCCCACTTGCCCAGTGCCACCACTCATATCTGGTGTAACAGTAGTGTACATTTAAAAAAAAACCTTTTTTTAATTTGAAATAATAGCAGTCATTTTCCTTCACACGTGTGCGTTTGAGGTCCTGCCAGGGCACTGTGTGACACCAGTGCAAGTCATATCTGCTAAAAAAAAGTAGTGTACATTTAAAATAAAAAAATAAAAAATTTAATTTGAAATAATAGCAGTCATTTTCCTTCACACGTGTGCGTTTGAGGTCCTGCCAGGGCACAGTGTGACACCAGTGCAAGTCATATCTGCTAAAACAGTAGTGTACATTTAAAAAAAAAAAAACAACCTTTTTTTAATTTGAAATAATAGCAGTCAGTTTCCTTCACACGTGTGCATTTCAGGTCCTGCCAGGGCACAGTGTGACACCAGTGCAAGTCATATCTGCTAAAACAGTAGTGTACATTTACAAAAAACAAAAACCTTTTTTTACTGTGAAATAATAGCAGTCAGTTTCCTTCACACGTGTGCATTCCAGGTCCTGCCAGGGCACAGTGTCACACCAGTGCAAGTCATATCTACTAAAACAGTAGTGTACATACATTTTAAAAAAAACAACCTTTTTTACTGTGAAATAATAGCAGTTAGTTTCCCTCACACGTGTGCCTTCCAGGTCCTGCCAGGGCACAGTGTCACACCAGTGTAAGTCATATCTGCTAAAACAGTAGTGTACATTTAAAAAAAAAAAAAACCCTTACACTACCTGAATGATACAACATCATACCTGATGTTTTAAAGCACGTTATTCCAAACAATTTAGGAATGTTAGGTGATTTATGCCCTTTATGGATTAAAACCAGACTCTGCATCAACTATGTAATTTTCCATGGGAGTTTGCCATGGATCCCCCTCCGGCATACCACAGTCCAGGTGTTAGTCCCCTTGAAACAAATTTTCCATCACTTTTGTGACCAGAAAGAGTCCCTGTGGGTTTTAAAATTCGCCTGCCTATTGAAGTCTATGGCGGTTCGCCCGGTTCGCGAACTTTTGCGGAAGTTCGCGTTCGCCATTCGCAAACGCAAAATTTTAGGTTTGCCACATCACTAGTGGAAATGTCATCCTTTCCACCTTGGAGACTGCCTCTGAGGAAGGACCTTCTACTTCAGGGTCCCTTCCTTCATCCAGATCTCGTTTCTCTGAAGTTGACTGCTTGAAGATTGAACGCTTAGTTTTATCTAAGCATGGATTTTCAGAGTTGGTCATTGAGACCTTGATTCAGGATCGTAAGCCTTTGACTCGCAGGATTTACCATAAGATCTGGAGTAAATACTTGTATTGGTGTGAATTCAAAGGATACTCTTGGAGTAGAGTAAGGATTCCTAGGACTTTGTCCTTTCTCTAGGATGGTCTGGAGAAGGGTTTGTCGGCAAGTACTCTAAAGGGTCAGATTTCGGCATTGTCTATTTTGTTACATAAGCGCTTGGCGGATGTGCCAGACGTGCAATCGTTTTGTCAGGCCTTCGTTAGAATTTGGCCTGTGTTTAAACCTGTTACTCCTCCATGGAGTCTTAACCTTGTTCTTAAAGTTTTACAACAGGCTCCATTTGGGCCTATGCATTCTTTAGAGATTAAGATGTTATCTTTTTCTCTGCTCAGAGAGTTTCTGAACTCTCTGCTTTACAGTGTGATTCCCCTTATCTTATATTTAATTCTGATAAGGTTGTTCTGCATACTAAGTTTGGTTTCCTGCCCAAGGTTGTTTCGGTCAAGAATATTAAACAGGAAATCGTTGTGCCTTCTTTGTGTCCAAATCCTTCTTCTCACAAAGAATGCTTGTTACATAATCTGGATGCTGTGCGAGCACTCAAATTTTATTTGTAGGCAACTAAGGACTTTTGTCAGTCTTCTGCATTGTTTGTTTGCTTGTCTGGGAAACGCAAGGTTCAGAAAGCTATGGCTACTTCACTATCCCTTTGTCTGAAGAGCGTTATTCACTTGGCATATCACAGCTCATTCCACAAGGGCTGTTTATTCTTCCTGGGATTTCAAAAATGAATCTTCTTTGGAACAGATTTGCAAGGCTGCAACTTGGTCATCTTTGCACACTTTTTCCAAATTCGATAAATTCGATACTTTTGCCTTGGCTGAGGCTTCTTTTGGGAGAAAGGTTCTTCAAGCAGTGGTGCCTTCTGTTTAGGCTCCTGTCTTGTCCTTCCCTTATCATCTGTGTCCTCTTGCTTGGGTATTGGTTCCCATCAGTAATTGATGATGATCCGTGGACTCACAGTGTCATTAGAAAGAAAACAAAATTTATACTTACCTGATAAATTTCTTTCTTTCTAGACACGGTGAGTCCACAGCCCACCCTGTATTCAGACAGTTTCTTTTTATATAAGTTTCTTTTTAATTGCACCTTGTGCTACTTCCTTTCTCTCCTTTCCCTTTGGCCAAATGACTGGGGGATTGTGGGTAGTGGAGTGATATTTAACAGCTTTGCTGTGGTGCCCTTTGCCTCCTCCTGCTGGCCAGGAGTGATATTCCCAATAGTAACTGATGATGATCCGTGGACTCACCGTGTCAAGAAAGAAAGAAATTTATCAGGTAAGCATAAATTTCATGATATATATTATATATATATATATATATATATATATATATATATATTTATTTATTTATTTATTTATTTATTTATTTATTTTTTAAATACATTTGTAGATACATTATTTCAAAACAGACTAAAATTCATTCAACTATCACTTACAGGGTCCATCTTTCTTATTGTTATTTCATTATATAATTTATAGGTATGTAGTACCTACCTCAACATAAAACAACAGTATAAATGGTTCATTTCCTCCGTTTCCTCCTCCTGGGTGATTTGCTCATGGGTTTATTAATTTATGAATTGTGTCTATGGTTATACAGTTTTTAGTAAACAAGAGCTTTCAGGTTATTCTTGGTGCGCAGCGTCTGACTAAGTGATCATTTTTCTTCTAGTTTCAGAAAACAAAAATGGATTATACCCATTGTAATGACAGAAGGATAATAAGATCAAAATGAGTAGGGAGGCTTACTACAAACTGAGAAAAGGGAGCGGGCATAGTCTGCAATATATATCAGATGGGAGGAAATGATAAAATCTTGCATGTCTTCATAAGTTGTTTGTGCTATAGAAGGCAGAATAGAGAGAGCAGCCACAGCTGTAGCAAAGTATGTAATAATAATAATTCTTACATTTAAAAGATATTTTGTATGATTTTGTTTTTTATCTTATTTTCTATATAAAGGATGACTACAAGAGTCTATAAAGGAATGGGAGGGATGAAGAAAGTCACAAAAGGAGACTGAAAGATGGGCCTATCAGAATATGGTAAAGCGCAGCAAGACCAGCAACCTGTTCCTCCGGGGGAGGAATTTATTCAGTGTTCGGCACTAGCCAAGCCCACCTCCAAGCAGGCAGACATAAAACACTTGATGTACTTCTTCCTACAGCTGATACTCCAGCACCATCCCTTCCTGGTCTATTGAGATTAAACTATAAAGTTGCAATCATAGAAGTGTTATCATTACACTATTGCTTACACAAAACTGTGTGTGTAACTCTTGCAAACACAGTTAAATTAAGCTCCAAAATGACAAAACACTGCTACAGTACAGTGTTTAAGAGCTTAACACAACCTGTGATTGGTGACCATAAATATATTCCCTCCCTGATTGGTTCACTGGCCATGTTCAGCACTTGAGCTGGTACTGCATGTATTATTATTTATTATTGTTATATTATATCCTTTCAAATATTAACTTAACATTTTAATTTATAGTTTATAGTTTAATCTAAAAAGGTAATTATGTCATAGAGAGGAACAACAGTTTTAAAAAGAAAAGCATTAAAGGGACAGTCAAGTCCAAAAAACTTTCATGATTAAAATAGGGCATGTAATTTTAAACAACTTTCCAATGTACATTTATCACCAATTTTGCTTTGTTCTCTTGGTATTCTTAGTTGACAGCTTAATGTAGGAGGTTCATATGCTAATTTCTTTTACCTTGAAGGCCGCCTCTAATCTGAAAGCATTTTGACAGTTTTTCACCACTAGAGGGCATTAGTTCATGTGTTTCACATAGATAACATTGAGCTCACGCACGTGAATTTACCGAGGAGGGAGCACTGATTGGCTAAAGTGCAAGTCTGTCAAAAGAACTGAAATAAGGGGGCAGTCTGCAGAGGCTCTGATGTAGGCGTGTCTTGGGTCAGTAATCATCAACATGTCTTGGAGGTTGCGTCCAAGACATGTTGATGATTACTGACCCAAGACACGCCTACATCAGAGATACATGGTTAAAATCCAAGAGACAGGGTTGTTTTAAGTGCCTGGGATGCACAACGTTTAACTCGATGATACAGAGTAAAACCTTCCACCATTCACACACCACCAAGAGTTTCAAGATCCAACACCATTTAACGTGCTCCACTCCGTTTGTGGTCTATCTGTTGAATTGTACATGTGGGATGTACTATGTCGGTAAGACGGATGATGACATCAAGAAGAGCATGGCTAACCATTGGAGCGCCATTAGGACAGCACTCAAAGATGGTACATCGGAACAACCAGTGGCATGCCACTTTGTACAGATGAACCACACGGTGAAGGATCTACGCTTCATACTTATTGACCATGTACCAACAATGCCACGTGGAGGTAACAGAAAGAAGAAGCTCCTTCAAATTGAAGCCAAATGGATCTACAGACTTGGAACGGTACACCCTGGTGGACTTAATGCAAATGTGGACTGGCACTGCTTCTTATAATACCTGGTTTTGAGGTAGAACGGGTATGATGTCCCCAGACATACCATTTAAGAATGAGAGTCCATGTACATTCATGGGTGCCCTGGTGGGCATACCGAGAGTCCACGTTTTCCATCTCCTATTTATTCACTTTGCAGTACCATACTCCAAGTAACTTGAAGTTCCACCCTCCAGTTTAGTATCCAACAATGGTTAGAGCTACAATGACATAATTCCCGACTGATGTGATGATATTTAATCTATAGTCTATGGGAAATTGGATCACATGTTTTAATACTATTTTTATTTTTATTTTGATAGATGTAGTGCCCCTGACATTCCATTAATTTATCTCAATACCCCCCCCCCTTTTTTTGGTAATTTATATTCTAGTTCATCTCTACTACATATCATAGTCCCACTGTCAGCTCTGGGTTGTTAGGGGTATTGAATAGTGGATAATGTAAGTACACAGGGGATATTTCAATTAGATTGCCTATAGAAGGGTCTCACTAATACTAGATGTGAGAACATACCATCCGGATCTATTCTAGTTTGCTTCCAGATTCTATGATTTAGTGATAGATATGTGATACAGAGTTGAAACAAGGTGTCCATTGAGTTTTATAATTGTTTCTTAAAATTGATCTAATATCATGTAGAGGCTCCCTGTCTTTATGTAACCGCAGCTATATTGTAGGTATTCGCTGTCAGCTGTATCTCTTGACAGCTGCTAACTGAGTCAGCTCTCAGAGAACCGGACACGGTGAGTGTGCACATTATTTGCCAAAATCTGCTATATTTTCAACAGTGTCTAAATTAGACTATAATATATACGCTTAACTAGCCCAGTCTAGCTGACATTAATAGTATGTGAGCTGTGCATACAGTACTATATATATGGCATAGAGCTGCCATGACAACCTGCTGCTGTTATTCAGATACTAGCCTCATTTTGATGAGACCAGTTGTACCGCGATAGGTCGCCATGGCAACACATAACACTGCTCCGGTCAATGCGTGCTGTTTTGAAAGTAACCCGGATGCTTACACGCCCACCGGTGACCACGCTGGATTGAGCGTGAATGGCGGATCTCATACATTGTTTTGCAACTCAGGCTTAAAAAGTAAGCAGTTATTTACTGTTATATTAATTGAAGTGTATGCCATTTATGTTCATAATATTATATGCTGTAGAACATTATATGCTGTAGGGCAATGTTAGAATATTGTGTTGATTTGTATTACGCTGACTCTGGTTAGGCTCCATGGCCACTCAATAAATTGTCACTGGTACACACAATTTTGTCTCAATAGATTGATATTTTATACATAAGTTTTTTTGTTAATATTGTATATCATGGTGGTATTATACAGAAGTGAAATTGTTTTTGTTAGCATACATCTCTTATTGATTTGATTTGATGTATTTTGATTGGCTGAATAATAGATGGGGGAGGGGTTTGATTTGCTATTTAACACTGCTTGAATCACATTTTGGGTTGTCTGAGGAAGGGGTGAATGCCCCGAAACGTCACTGCCTAATAAATAGTTGTTGTACTTAAATCCAGTGAGTGCTTATCTTTACCCTGATTATATATATATATATATATATGTATATATATATATATATAGAAATATAGCAAAGAAGCACTCACTGAACTTACTCCAACTGTGACAAAAGTTTAATGCAATATAGTGACGTTTCGGGACAGCAGCAGTCCCTTCCTCTGACTGCTGCTGTCCCGAAACGTCACTATATTGCAATAAACTTTTGTCACAGTTGGAGTAAGTTCAGTGAGTGCTTCTTTGCTATATTTCTACAATTACCCTCACAGCACCCTGACAAGTTGCAAGAGTTGGTGAGAGTGCACTTACACCAATCTTCTGGTATATATATATATATATATATATATATATACATATATATATATATATATATATATATATATATATATATATATACAGGTAGCCCTCAGTTTACGCCGGGGTTAGGTTCCAGAAGGAATGGTTGTAAATCAAAATGGTTGTAAATGGAAACCCAGTTTATAATGTAAGTCAATGGGAAGTGAGGGAGTTAGGTTCCAGGCCCCTCTCAAAATTGTCATAAGTAACACCTAATACATTATTTTTAAAGCTTTGAAATGAAGACTTTAAATGCTAAACAGCATTATAAGCCTAATAAAATAATCACACAACACAGAATATATAATTAAACTAAGTTAAATTAACAAAAACATTTGCTATACAGCATTATAAACCTAATAAAATAATCACACAACACAGAATATATAATTAAACTAAGATAAATTAACAAAAACATTTGATAAACAGCATTATAAACCTAATAAAATAATCACACAACACAGACTTTACTTGCATTTTTCTGCAAACCGTTCTTTCTATGCATTCCAATCTGGACTGATTTATAGACAGTAAGATCTTGTTCCTTTGAAATCTGCTCGATAGCTCAGGTCTGGTTAAACTGATTAATTTCAGCTTGCTTGGCTTTGCTGCAACACAAGCGACAGGTCCACCTACTGGGTATTTTAATCAATGCACTGCTTCTCAATGCTTTTCAATAGCAGTCACATGACTGGAAAAAAAGGTTGTTATTCTGAAACGGTGCAAATTGAACCGTTGTAAACCGAGGGCCACTTGTATGTATATATATATATATATATATATATATATACCAAAGTAGAAAATAGAAAAGAACAATTAACACATAAATGAAAATTGCTAAAGAGTGACCAAGACCGCACTAGAGTTTAAAAAAATACCTTATTTATTGTCTGCTCAGACACACCTCATAAAATAAAGTGGTTATAATAAAAATAAAAAAACAACACAAAAGAAAAAGCATATATATATATATATATATATATATATATATATATATATATATAAAAGAGAGTGCTACCGCAATAGTCCTTTATGCATCCATAACGCGATCAAAGAGCTCTCGTAAAGCGTTTTGCAAAACTAAAAAAGTTTCACAAAACACAACAAAAATACATTACAAGGTACACTTACTCCCATAAACTACACTATTAACCCCTAAACCACCATCGCCCCACATTGCAAGCACTAAATAAAATTACTGACCCCCATCTCCCCACATCGCAATTACTAATTAAAACTATTAGCCCCTAAACCGCCAACCCCTAACAACACAAACCATGTTCGTTTTTTTTTTGGGGGGGGGGGGTTAAGATTGGGGATTTTTTTTATTTTTTTAATGGGCAAAAAAAAAGAACTGAATGTCCTTTTTGTAGCAATGGGTAGTTTAGGGTTTTTTGTTTTTGGGGGGTTGGGGGGGTGAGGGGTTGTAATATTAGGGGTTAATTGTTTTATTTAATGCAAAAGTGCTGTTAGCTTTAGGGCAATGCCCTACAAAAGACCCTTTAAGAGCTATTGGTAGTTTATTTTTAGAATAGAGTTTTTTTATTTTGGGGTGGGATTTTTTGGGGTGTATTACATTAGGAATATTTTTTTTATTTTTGGTAATTTAGTTTTTTTGTGTAAATGTTAGTTTTTTTATTTTTTGTAAAGGCTAGGTTTTTTTTGTAATATTAGGTTTTTTATTTTTTGTAATGTTTATTTTAAGTAATGTTATATATTTTTTAGGGTAAGCTTAGGTTTAAATTTTATTTTACAAGTACATTTTTATTTTTTTAAGGTAGTTAGTATAGTTTAAATTTAATTTATGGGTATTTTAATTGGGGTTAAGTTAGGGGGTGTTAGGTTTGGGGGTTTAGTTATTAGTTTATTAATGTGCGTTGTGGGGGGATGGTGGTTTAGGGGTTAATGATTTATTTAGATAGTTTGTGATGTGGGGGGATGGTGGTTTAGGGGTTAATAGTTTTATTTAGTGTATGTGAAGTGGGGGGATGGCTGTTTAGGGGTCAATGATTTATTTATGTAGTTTGTGATGGGGGTGGCAGTTCAGGGGATAATAGTTTATTTATGTAGTTTACGATGTGGGGGATAGCGGTTTAAGGGTTAATAGTATTATTTAGTGTTTGCGATGTGGGGGATGGCAGATTAGGGGTTATTAGGCTTGGGGCTTATGGTACTGTGTTTTTTCCACTTTTTTTGCCCGTTTTGTGAGTAGGGTGTTTTTTCCACTTTTTTTTCTTTATTGATTTCTATGGGAGAACACATGCGTGAGCATGCCCAAACTTCCGCTAGCGATATTTGTGATTCTTGGTCTACTGCTAGCAAAAAACTTTTATTTTTTTCAACTTGTAATACCAGCGGATCCAGAGAATCACCAACCATGTGTTTTTGCTAACGGTAAATTTATATTTACCGCATGACTTGAAATCTGGCCCTACATATCTTGTGTCATATGTAACATATGCATATAGGGGGCAGTACTTAGTCCGAAAGCAACACATCCAAACAGAGCATATACAGAGGGATTTTTTCAGACATACACTTGGGAAGAACAAGAAGACCTCTTCAAGGCTAAACACACACCTTTCACAGAAGCAGGTAATACAAACTTTCCTCAGTGCATAGATACCACCAAGCTTATACTCTTTGAAACTCGCTCACCGCTGTTGCAAATCCAGAATCTTTCTCTTCCTAAAGTAGGAACTTAAAGTGAATGTCAATTTTCCTAATTTAGCTTACTCCTAATCATTTGTTATTATATACTTAGTGAAACCGCCACATTTAAAAAAAAAATATATTTGATTATATATATATATATATATATATATATATATCGAAAACAAACTTTCCTCCGTTCTGAAGCCCAACTCCTTCCATCCGTTACTTCCTTCTTCTAATCAGTGATGTATAGAGTGGTCCCATCCGCTGTATACGTATTCTTCAAGTGCGCTCCCATGGAGAGATTGAAATGCGCATGGGTTAATAGCCGACATAAAAAGTTTTGCACTGTAATTGTTATAATTATTGGCCCGAGCGCAGAGGTTAAAATGTATCATACATTATAGATGCTACGATCGCTACTTACTTTTCTGTATGCAATAGTTGTACATAATGCTATTGCCGATAAGCCTAGTGTGCATGCGAGACGTGTGAACGCGCCTCTGAGCTGAGTTTTACAATATCGACTTCAACGCATACGCAGTAGGAGATTGTGACATAGGAAAAAGGGGTATGAACCCCCCATGGGGAAAACAATGATTGGCAAAATCAATTCTGAAAAACAGTCAGAGCAAAGATGGCGGGCGGAGGAACTGTATAAAAATCAAGTGAATAAAAAGGTAATTACTTGCGACAAAAGATTATAGCTAGAAAATTCATGAATTATAAGTCGTTATTTTTAAATGATCTATAATGTGGCCTTCACGGGGGTGCCTGACTTTACATTCACTGTAAGCAACCATCCACCTGTTCATAGGTATCGGCCACAGGCTGGTATATTACCGTTCACTCACTTAACAGCTACCACTCCAAACATTTGCCAGGATATTAAACTCAACTCTTCCTGAAGTTTAGACCTTGTTCTGGTGATATTACACAACTACTGCTATTCTGACTAGCATATCATATATATATATATATATATATATATATATATATATATATATATATATATATATATATATATATATATACGTTTTTGATATCCCAAATAATATGATTTTATGTAAGTATATTATTATTTTTTTTTATTTTTTTTTTTAAATCTAAAATAATGCTAATGTTTTGCCATTATTATTTAAAAATGCCAGTAATGTTACACTTAACTAAAATGACTCCCTCAGCTTCATTAGGACATCATCTACGTATTTCAATAAAAAATAATATAGCAACTCTTAAAGCAATTCAACTGCAGGCAAATCAAAACTGTGCAAATGTTTATTCTAATGAAACACAATTATAATTTAAAATAAACACAAAATAAATGTAAAAGAAAAACCTTGTTGTGATTTAAACAGATTAATACATTTCACTACAAATCCTAAATTCCCATAGTATTTAAAATCGTGAATATCGTTAATATTCCAAAAAAGTCATTTACAGCTAAATTGTATTCATTCAGAATTACAGTTGATGGAAATAAAATAAATATCTGCTTACATTGCTCATATATTTAAAATATCAAGTAACTATAACAGTATGTGTATTACACAAATAAGGGGTATGATTTTGTACTATATAGTCCACAACAAGGCGGTTGTTGCCAGACGTTCATAATTTTTTCATAATTTTAACTGAAAATATAGAATATATAGAAATTATTATGCATTTGTCATTATAATATACAGTATAGCTTTAAAATGTCCATAGGAAGTGACTAATTTGAAATCATATACATTCCCAATAGGGCATTGCTATGGTCAAAGACAAACTATAAGCCCATATGAATTATGTACAATACAACATATAACACTTATTCACCTTTATCTGAAACCTACAAATAGATCCTAATGCTCACAATATGAAATATCTAAAGTTATATTTATATAGCAAATGCACCAATAGGTCAAGTATTGCTTTGATGAAAAAATAGTGAGAAACATCAGTAAACACTAAAAATGGAAAAAAAAATGGGACAAACATAATGCTGTCTTTTAGACAATGTACTTGAAGTTATAATACCAAGAGGTTTTATAGCAATCTCCCAAGATCTGTGCTATTTCATATTTGGATATATTCAATAAAAGTGTGCAAGAAATGGAAGGGCATACTGCAGCGGATTAAACTTGCAGATGCTATTTTAAGGCCATCGTTCACTTGGGCACAACTATTCCAGGGCAGAGTAAGCATGTCACAGATAGTCACATATTGTAACCTTACTTAGTACGTATGCATAATATGCAGCAAGCTATCAGACACCAGTGAGAATAACTAAGCTCCCATGTAAGCAAAATTAGTTCATCATCGGTGAATACCAACTTTGGGGTTAGTCTAAGGCCTAGATTTAGAGTTCGGCGGTAGCCGTGAAAACCAGCGTTAGAGGCTCCTAACGCTGATTTTAGGCTACCGCCGGTATTTGGAGTCACTCAAAATAGGGTCTAACGCTCACTTTTCAGCCGCGACTTTTCCATACCGCAGATCCCCTTACGTCAATTGCGTATCCTATCTTTTCAATGGGATCTTTCTAACGCCGGTATTTAGAGTCGTTTCTGAAGTGAGCGTTAGAGCTCTAACGACAAAACTCCAGCCGCCGGAAAATAGCAGGAGTTAAGAGCTTTCTGGGCTAACACCAGTTCATAAAGCTCTTAACTACTGTACCCTAAAGTACACCAACACCCATAAACTACCTATGTACCCCTAAACCGAGGTCCCCCCACATCGCCGCCACTCGATTAAATTTTTTTAACTCCTAATCTGCCGACCGCCACCTACGTTATACTTATGTACCCCTAATCTGCTGCCCCTAACCCCCGCCGACCACTGTATTATATTTATTAACCCCTAACCTGCCCCCCACAACGTCGCCGCCAGCTACCTACACTTATTAACCCCTAATCTGCCGACCGCAAAGCGCCGCCACCTACGTTATCCTTATGTACCCCTAATCTGCTGCCCCTAACACCGCCGACCCCTATATTATATTTATTAACCCCTAATCTGCCCCCCACAACGTCGCCGACACCTGCCTACACTTATTAACCCCTAATCTGCCGAGCGGACCTGAGCGCTACTATAATAAAGTTATTAACCCCTAATCCGCCTCACTAACCCTATCATAAATAGTATTAACCCCTAATCTGCCCTCCCTAACATCATCGACACCTAACTTCAATTATTAACCCCTAATCTGATGACCGGAGCTCTCCGCTACTATAATAAATGGATTAACCCCTAAAGCTAAGTCTAACCCTAACAATAACACCCCCCTAAGTTAAATATAATTTAAATCTAACGAAATTAATTAACTCTTATTAAATAAATTATTCCTATTTAAAGCTAAATACTTACCTGTAAAATACATCCTAATATAGCTACAATATAAATTATAATTATATTGTAGCTATTTTAGGATTAATATTTATTTTACAGGCAACTTGGTAATTATTTTAACCAGGTACAATAGCTATTAAATAGTTAAGAACTATTTAATAGTTACCTAGTTAAAATAATAACAAAATTATCTGTAAAATAAATCCTAACCTAAGTTATAATTAAACCTAACCCTACCCTATCAATAAATTAATTAAATAAAATACCTACAATTACCTACAATTAACCTAACACTACACTATCAATAAATAAATTAAATACAATTTCTACAAATAACTACAATTACATAAACTAACTAAAGTACAAAAAATAAAAAAGAACTAAGTTACAAAAAATAAAAAAATATTTACAAACATAAGAAAAATATTACAACAATTTTAAACTAATTACACCTACTCTAAGCCCCCTAATAAAATAACAAAGACCCCCAAAATAAAAAAATGCCCTACCCTATTCTAAATTAATAGAGTTAAAAGCTCTTTTACCTTACCAGCCCTGAACAGGGCCCTTTGCGGGGCATGCCCCAAGAAGTTCAGCTCTTTTGCCTGTAAAAAAAAACATACAATACCCCCCCCCAACATTACAACCCACCACCCACATACCCCTAATCTAACCCAAACCCCCCTTAAATAAACCTAACACTAAGCCCCTGAAGATCTTCCTACCTTGTCTTCACCATCCAGGTATCACCGATCCGTCCTGGCATCCGGTGCTGAAGAGGTCCAGAAGAGGCTCCAAAGTCTTTCTCCTATCCGGCAAGAAGAGGACATCCGGACCGGCAAACATCTTCTCCAAGCGGCATCTTCGATCTTCTTCCATCCGGTGCGGAGCGGGTCCATCTTGAATCAGCCGACGCGGATCCATCCTCTTCTTCCGGCGTCTCCCGACGAATGACGGTTCCTTTAAGGGACGTCATCCAAGATGGCGTCCCTCGAATTCCGATTGGCTGATAGGATTCTATCAGCCAATCGGAATTAAGGTAGGAATATTCTGATTGGCTGATGGAATCAGCCAATCAGAATCAAGTTCAATCCGATTGGCTGATCCAATCAGCCAATCAGATTGAGCTTGCATTCTATTGGCTGATCGGAACAGCCAATAGAATGCGAGCTCAATCTGATTGGCTGATTGGATCAGCCAATCGGATTGAACTTGATTCTGATTGGCTGATTCCATCAGCCAATCAGAAATTTCCTACCTTAATTCCGATTGGCTGATAGAATCCTATCAGCCAATCGGAATTTGAGGGACGCCATCTTGGATGACGTCCCTTAAAGGAACCGTCATTCGTCGGGAGACGCCGGAAGAAGAGGATGGATCCGCGTCGGCTGATTCAAGATGGACCCGCTCCGCACCGGATGGAAGAAGATCGAAGATGCCGCTTGGAGAAGATGTTTGCCGGTCCGGATGTCCTCTTCTTGCCGGATAGGAGGAAGACTTTGGAGCCTCTTCTGGACCTCTTCAGCACCGGATGCCAGGACGGATCGGTGATACCTGGATGGTGAAGACAAGGTAGGAAGATCTTCAGGGGCTTAGTGTTAGGTTTATTTAAGGGGGGTTTGGGTTAGATTAGGGGTATGTGGGTGGTGGGTTGTAATGTTGGGGGGGTATTGTATGTTTTTTTTTACAGGCAAAAGAGCTGATTTTCTTGGGGCATGCCCCGCAAAGGGCCCTGTTCAGGGCTGGTAAGGTAAAAGAGCTTTTACATTTATTAATTTAGAATAGGGTAGGGAATTTTTTATTTTGGGGGTCTTTGTTATTTTATTAGGGGGCTTAGAGTAGGTGTAATTAGTTTAAAATTGTTGTAATATTTTTCTTATGTTTGTAAATATTTTTTTATTTTTTGTAACTTAGTTCTTTTTTATTTTTTGTACTTTAGTTAGTTTATGTAATTGTAGTTATTTGTAGAAATTGTATTTAATTTATTTATTGATAGTGTAGTGTTAGGTTTTATTGTAGGTAATTGTAGGCATTTTATTTAATTAATTTTTTGATAGGGTAGTGTTAGGTTTAATTATAACTTAGGTTAGGACTTATTTTACAGGTAATTTTGTTATTATTTTAACTAGGTAACTATTAAATAGTTCTTAACTATTTAATAGCTATTGTACCTGGTTAAAATAATTACAAAGTTGCCTGTAAAATAAATATTAATCCTAAAATAGCTACAATATAATTATAATTTATATTGTAGCTATATTAGGATTTATTTTACAGGTAAGTATTTAGCTTTAAATAGGAATAATTTATTTTATAAGAGTTAATAAATTTCGTTAGATGTAAATTATATTTAACTTAGGGGGGTGTTAGTGTTAGGGTTAGACTTAGCTTTAGGGGTTAATCCATTTATTATAGTAGCGATGAGCTCCGGTCGTCAGATTAGGGGTTAATAATTGAAGTTAGGTGTCGGCGATGTTAGGGAGGGCAGATTAGGGGTTAATACTATTTATGATAGGGTTAGTGAGGCGGGTTAGGGGTTAATAACTTTATTATAGTAGCGCTCAGGTCCGCTCGGCAGATTAAGGGTTAATAAGTGTAGCCAGGTGTCGGCGACGTTGAGGGGGGCAGATTAGGGGTTAATAAATATAATATAGGGGTCGGCGGTGTTAGGGGCAGCAGATTAGGGGTACATAGGGATAACGTAGGTTGCGGCGGTGTACGGAGCGGAAGATTAGGGGTTAAAAATAATATGCAGGGGTGAGCGATAGCGGGGGCGGCAGATTAGGGGTTAATAAGTGTAAGGTTAGGGGTGTTTAGACTCGGGGTACATGTTAGAGTGTTAGGTGCAGACGTAGGAAGTGTTTCCCCATAGGAAACAATGGGGCTGCGTTAGGAGCTGAACGCTGCTTTTTTGCAGGTGTTAGGTTTTTTTACAGCTCAAACAGCCCCATTGTTTCCTATGGGAGAATCGTGCACGAGCACGTTTTTGAGGCTGGCCGCGTCCGTAAGCAACTCTGGTATCGAGAGTTGCATTTGCGGTAAAAATGCTCTACGCTCCTTTTTTGGAGCCTAACGCAGCATTTTTTTGAACTCTCGATACCAGAGTTAATTTTATGCTGCGGCCAGAAAAAAGCCCGCGGAGTTAGATGTGTCGGGCTATGTTTGGGAGGCGTGTTAGACAGTACGGGTGATTTTATAACTTTAGTCAGGTTTTGTAGGCGCCGGCAGTTTCTAAAGTGCCGTAAGTCACTGACGACTCCAGAAATTTGTACTTACGCAGATTTCTGGACATCGCTGGTTTGTGAGACTTACGGCACTTTAGCCTCTGACGGCGCCATATATTGGATAGCTCGATTTGCGAGCTGAAACTGCGGGCGGCGGGGGTTCCCTCGCTTGCGCCGCAAACTACGATCTTTATCAGATTGCGCCCCAGTTTGCTAGTGTAATCTAATTTCAGTTGCCAGCAGGCCTGTGTATCAGGCTCACAGCATATACTGTGCCTAATTGCTCTGTGCTACCACTCATATCTGGTGTAACATTAGTGTAATTGTTTTTTTAAAAAAAACTTTTACATCAGTCTGCTAGTGTAATCTAATTTCAGTTGCCAGGCCAGCCTGCCACTGCCAGCCTCAGTGCCACCACTCATATCTGGTGTAACATTAGTGTAATTTTTTTTTTTTTTTAAACTTTTACATCAGTCTGCTAGTGTTATTTAATTTTAGTTGCCAGGCCAGCCTGCCATTAGTGCCAGCCTGTGTGTCAGGCTCACAGCATATACTGTGCCTACTTCCATCCTCAGTGCCACCACTCAAATCTGTTGTAACATTAGTGTAAATTTAAAAAAAAAAACTTTTACATCAGTCTGCTAGTGTTATTTAATTTTAGTTGCCAGGCCAGCCTGCCACTAGTGCCAGCCTGTGTTTCAGGCTCACAGCATATACTGTGCCTACTTCCATCCTCATTGCCACCACTCATATCTGTTGTAACATTAGTGTAAATTTTTTTTTAAAAAAACTTTTACATCAGTCTGCTAGTGTTATTTAATTTTAGTTGCCAGGCCAGCCTGCCACTAGTGCCAGCCTGTGTGTCAGGCTCACAGCATATACTGTGCCTACTTCCATACTCAGTGCCACCACTCATATCTGTTGTAACATTAGTGTAACATTTTTTTAAAAAAACTTTTACATCAGTCTGCTAGTGTTATTTAATTTTAGTTGCCAGGCCAGCCTGCCACTAGTGCCAGCCTGTGTGTGAGGCTCACAGCATATACTGTGCCTACTTCCATCCTCAGTGCCACCACTCATATCTGTTGTAACATTAGTGTAATTTTTTTTTTTTTTTTACATCAGTCTGCTAGTGTTATTTAATTTTAGTTGCCAGGCCAGCCTGCCACTAGTGCCAGCCTGTGTGTCAGGCTCACAGCATATACTGTGCCTACTTCCATCCTCAGTGCCACCACTCATATCTGTTGTAACATTAGTGTATATTTTTTTAAAAATAACCTTTTACATCAGTCTGCTAGTGTTATTTAATTTTAGTTGCCAGGCCAGCCTGCCACTAGTGCCAGCCTGTGTGTCAGGCTCACAGCATATACTGTGCCTACTTCCATCCTCAGTGCCACCACTCATATCTGTTGTAACATTAGTGTAACTTTTTTTAAAAAAAAACTTTTACATCAGTCTGCTAGTGTTATTTAATTTTAGTTGCCAGGCCAGCCTGCCACTAGTGCCAGCCTGTGTCAGGCTCACAGCATATTCTGTGCCTACTTCCATCCTCATTGCCACCACTCATATCTGTTGTAACATTAGTGTAAATTTGTAAAAAAAAAAACTTTTACATCAGTCTGCTAGTGTTATTAATTTTAGGCCTTTGTGTCAGGTTCACAGCATATACTGTGCCTACTTCCATCCTCAGTGCCACCACTCATATCTGTTGTAACATTAGTGTAAATTTTTTTTAAAAAAAACTTTTACTTCAGTCTGCTAGTGTTATTTAATTTAAGTTGCCAGGCCAGCCTGCCACTAGTGCCAACCTGTGTGTCAGGCTCACAGCATATACTGTGCCTACTTCCTCAGTGCCACCACTCATATCTGTTGTAACATTAGTGTAACTTTTAAAAAAAAATTTTTTACATCAGTCTGCTAGTGTTATTTAATTGCAGTTGCCTGCCTGCCTGCCAGCCAGCATGGGTGCCAGGCCCACTTGCCAACTAGTGCCAGCAATCATATTTGTTATAACAGTAGTGTAAATATTTAAAAAAAAATATTTGACTGTGAAACATCAGTCTGCTAGTGCAATCTAATTGCAGTTGCCTGCCTGCCAGCATGTGTGCCAGGCCCACTTGCCAAGTTAGTGGCACCACTCATATTTGTTGTAATAGTAGTGTAAATATTTAAAAAAAAAACTTTTTTGACTGTGAAACATCAGTCTGCTAGTGCAATCTAATTGCAGTTGCCTGCCTGCCAGCGTGTGTGCCAGGCCCACTTGCCAACTAGTGCCACCAATCATATTTGTTATAACAGTATTGTAAATATTTAAAAAAAAAATTTGACTGTGAAACATCAGTCTGCTAGTGCAATCTAATTGCAGTTGCCTACCTGCCAGCGTGTGTGCCAGGCCCACTTGCCAAGTTAGTGGCACCACTCATATTTGTTGTAACAGTAGTGTAAATATTTAAAAAAAATAAACTTTTTTGACTGTGAAACATCAGTCTGCTAGTGCAATCTAATTGCAGTTGCCTGCCTGCCTGTGTGTGTGCCAGGCCCACTTGCCAACTAGTGCCACCAATCATATTTGTTATAACAGTATTGTAAATATTTAAAAAAAAAACTTTTTTGACTGTGAAACATCAGTCTGCTAGTGTAATCTAATTGAAGTTGCCTGCCTGCCAGCGTGTGTGCCAGGCCCACTTGCCAAGTTAGTGGCACCACTCATATTTGTTGTAACAGTAGTGTAAATATTTTAAAAAAAACTTTTTTGACTGTGAAACATCAGTCAGCTAGTGTAATCTAATGGCAGTTGCCTGCCTGCCAGCGTGTGTGCCAGGCCCACTTGCCAACTAGTGCCACCAATCATATTTGTTAGAACAGTAGTGTAAATATTTAAAAAAAAAAAAACTTTTTTGACTGTGAAACATCAGTCTGCTAGTGTAATCTAATTGCAGTTGCCTGCCTGCCAGCGTGTGTGCCGGGCCCACTTGCCAACTAGTACGACCACTCATATCTGTTGTAACAATTGTGTAAATATTAAAAAAAAAACTTTTTTGACTGTGAAACATCAGTCTGCTAGTGTAATCTAATTGAAGTTGCCTGCCTGCCAGCGTGTGTACCAGGCCCACTTGCCAAGTTAGTGCCACCACTCATATTTGTTGTAACAGTAGTGTAAATATTTTAAAAAAAATATTTGACTGTGAAACATCAGTCTGCTAGTATAATCTAATTGAAGTTGCCTGCCTGCCAGCTTGTGTGCCAGGCCCACTTGCCAAGTTAGTGGCACCACTCATATTTGTTGTAACAATAGTGTAAATATTTAAAAAAAACTTTTTTGACTGTGAAACATCAGTCTGCTAGTGTAATCTTATTGCAGTTGCTTGCCTGCCAGCATGTGTGCCAGGCCCACTTGCCAAGTTAGTGGCACCACTCATATTTGTTGTAACAGTAGTTTATATATTTAAAAAATAAAAAAAATTGACTGTGAAACATCAGTCTGCTTTTTTGTGTCAGGCTCAAGGTGTATACTGTGCCCACTTGCCCAGTGCCACCACTCATATCTTGTTTAATAGTAGTGTAAGTGTACATTTAAAAAAATAAACTTTTTGGATTGTGAAATATCAGTCTGCTTTTTTGTGTCCGGCTCACAGCGTATACTGTGCCCACTTGCCCAGTGGCACCACTCATATTTTGTTTAATAGTAGTGTAAGTCTACATTTAAAAAAAAAATGACAGGCAGAGGCAGGCCACCACGCAGGTGCCGTCGTCGTGGTGGTGCTGTGATTCCCTTTGACCCTACAATAATGCAGTGCTAGAAGAGAAGAAGAAGAGGGGGAAAGTTCAGATGGGGAGACAGAGAGGAGGAGGAGGAGGAGACGAGTTGGAAGCAGGGGGAGGTCGTCGCAAGGAGCTAGTGGCACAGTCAGACAGCATGCATCGGCACCCGGGGTCAGCCAGACAGCACGCCAATCAACGCATGCTGTTGCCACCACCAGAATGCTGTTATCGCAGAGCTCAGCAGTGTGGCATTTTTTTGTTTGTCTGCCTCTGACAACAGCGATGCCATTTGCAACCTGTGCCAAAAGAAACTGAGTCGTGGGAAGTCCAACACCCACTTAGGTACAACTGCTTTGCGAAGGCACATGGTCTCACATCACAAACGCTGATGGGATGAACACATAAGTAGAAGCAGCACACAAACTCAAAGCCGCCATCCTCCTCCTGGTCCAGCATCTTCAGCCATGTCAACCACTGCTGTACTCCTTGCCCCCTCTCAACCATCCGCCACTCTTACGTAGAGGTTCCTGGTCATCTGCCCACAGTCAGGTGTCTGTCAAGGACATGTTCGAGTGTAAGAAGCCAATTTCCCAAAGTCACCCCCTTGCCCAGCGTCTGACAGCTGGCTTGTCTGAATTCTTAGCCAGCCAGCTTTTACCATACAAGCTGGTGGAGTCTGAGGCGTTCAAAACATTTGTATCTATTGGGACACCGCAGTGGAAGGTATCCGGCCGAAATTTCTGTTGACAAAAGGCAATCCCCAACCTGTACTCGATTGTGCGAAAGGAAGTAATGGCATGTCTGGCACACAGCGTTGGGGCAAGGGTCCATGTGACCACTGATAGCTGGTCTGCAAAGCATGGTCCTGGCAGGTATATCACTTACACTGTGAATTGGGTAAACCTGCTGACGGCTTACAAGCATGGAATGCGTAGCTCTGCAGAGGAGGTGGTGACACCGCCACGACTTGCAGGCAGGCCTGCTGCTACCTCCTCTACTCCTCCTACTTCATCCTCTTCCATAACCTCTTCCTCAGCTGAGTCCTCTTCTGCTGCTGTGTCTTGCTCCACATCAACGGCACCCCCCTAGCTCCCCAGGTACTATTCAACATCCCGGATAGGGCAGTGTCACGCCGTCTTGGGGTTGACTTGCCTGAAAGCAGAGAGTCACACCGCACCAGCACTCCTGTCCACCCTGAACGCACAGGTGGATCAGTGGCTGACTCCGCACCAACTGGAGATTGGCAAGCTGTTTCTGACAATGGAAGTAATTTGGTGGCGGCATTGAAATTGGGCAAGTTGACACATGTGCCGTGCATGGCACATGTGTGTAATCTGATTGTACAACGCTTTGTGCATAAGTACCCAGGCTTACAGGACGTCCTGAAGCAGGCCAGGAAGGTGTTTGGCCATTTCAGGCGTTCCTACATATCCAGCGGCGAAACAACCTGCCAGTGAGGTGTTTGTTTTGCGACAGCCCGACTTGTTGGAATTCAACACTCCTAATGTTCGACCACCTGCTCCAACAAGAAAAAGCTGTTAATGAGTATTTGTATGACTGGGGTGTTAGGACAGCCTCTGGGGAGCTGGGGATTTTTTTGCCACGTTACTGGACGCTCATGCGCAATGCCTGTAGGCTCATGCGTCCTTTTGAGGAGGTGACAAACCTAGTCAGTCGCACCGAAGGCACCATCAGCGACATCATACCATTTGTTTTCTTCATGGAGCGTGCCCTGCGAAGAGTGCTAAATCAGGCCATAGATGAGGTAGAGGAAGAGATGTGGTCTCCATCACCACCAAAAACAGCCTTATCAGCATCGCTTGCTGGACCTGCGGCAACGCAGGAAGAGGATTGTGAGGAAGAGGAGTCAGAGGAGGAATGTGGCTTTGAGGAGGAGGAGGAAGACCAAGCACAACAGGCATCCCAGGGTGCTCATTGTTGTCACCTATCTGGTACCCGTGGTGTTGTACATGGCTGGGGGGAAGAAGATACCTTCAGTGAGATCAGTGAGGACGAGGAACGGGACATGAGTAGCTCGGCATCCAACCTTGTGCAAATGGGGTCTTTCATGCTGTCGTGCCTGTTGAGGGACACTCGTATAAAAAAGCTGAAGGAGAACGAACTGGACTGGGTGTCCACGCTACTAGACCCCCGGTATAAGCATAAAGTGACTGAAATGTTACCGAATTCCCACAAGTCGGAAAGGATGGAGCAGTTCAAAAATAAATTAAAAAGTATGCTTTACATAGCGTATAATGGTGATGTCACAGCACAACGGGAATCTAACAGGGGAAGAGATGAAAGTAATCCTCCTCCTCCTCCCACGACCACGCCGGCAAGGACAGGATGCTTTCCAGACGTGTTGTTGATGGAGGACATGTGGACCTTTTTAACTCCTATGCATCGCCACAGCCCTTCGGGATCCAGCCTCAGAGAACGACTCAACCGACAGGTAGCAGACTACCTTGCATTAACTGCGGATCTCGACACTCTAAGGAGTGATGGACCCCTTTACTACTGGGTGTGCAGGCTTGACCTGTGGCCTGAGCTATCCTAATTTGCAATCGAACTTCTGGCCTGCCCCGCTTCAAGTTTCCTGTCAGAAAGGACCTTCAGTGCAGCAGGAGGTATTGTCACTGAGAAGAGAAGTCGCCTAGGTCAAAAAAGTCTTGATTATCTCACCTTTATTAAAATGAATGAGGGATGGATCCCGAAGGGACTGACATTGGGCGATACAGTCGAGTAAAAAAAGCCTGATGAGATGAGCTGCCTTGGGCTAAAAATGGTACACACGCTGCTGTATTTTATCTTCGAATGCCGGATGACTTGCGTGACTTATCCGCCAACAACTAGGGTTCAAGCCGCAATGTTTTAGGGCACTTTCTAACTGTCAAACAAACATCAATTTTTCTGGCTGCTGGTACAGCAGCGGCTGCAACAATACCTAATTTTTCAGGCATGTGTACATGCCTAATTTTTCTGGCCTCTGGTGCTGCACTGTGGCTTCAAAACCCAAACCAAAAAAAAGGCACATAACAGGGATTAAACTGCTAAGAATAGTACTACTTAACACACCACTCATATCTGGTGGCACAGTAGATTGCACGCGCAGTGCCCCAAATTTGAAGTAGGAGGACCGACCAAGCATCTTGTTCCATCTCCCGGTTCCTAAAAATTATCTACGGGTTACTAAAAACAATGCAATACCTGTACTCGATTGTGCAAAAGGAAGTCATGGCATATGGGGTCTTTCATGCTGTTGTGCCTGTTGAGGGTCGGGGACCCTCGTATAAAAAGGCTGAAGGAGAACGACCTGTACTGGGTATCCAAACATCTTTTTCCATCTCCCGGTTCCTAAAAATTATCTCCGGGTTTCTAAAATCGATGACATACCTGTACTCGATTGTGCAAAAGGAAGTCATGGCATATGGGGTCTTTCATGCTGTCGTGCCTATTGAGGGTCGGGGACCCTCGTATAAAAAGGCTGAAGGAGAACGACCTTTACTGGGTGTCCAAGCATCTTTTTCCATCTCCCGGTTCCTAAAAATTATCTCCGGGTTCCTAAAATCGATGCCATACCTGTACTCGATTGTGCAAAAGGAAGTCATGGCATATGGGGTCTTTCATGCTGTCATGCCTGTTGAGGGTCGGGGACCCTTGTATAAAAAGGCTGAAGGAGAACGACCTGTACTGGGTGTCCAAGCATCTTTTCCATCTCCCGGTTCCTAAAAATTATCTCTGGGTTCCTAAAATCGATGCCATACCTGTACTCAAGTGTGCAAAACAAAGTCATGGCATATGGGGTCTTTCATGCTGTCGTGCCTGTTGAAGGTCGGGGACCCTCTTATAAAAAGGCTGAAGGAGAACGACCTGTACTGGGTGTCCAAGCATCTTTCTCCATCTCCCGGTTCCTAAAAATTATCTCCGGGTTCCTAAAATCGATGCCATACCTGTACTCGATTGTGCAAAAGGAAGTCATGGCATATGGGGTCTTTCATGCTGTCGTGCCTGTTGAGGGTCGGGGACCCTCGTATAAAAAGGCTGAAGGAGAAAGACCTGTACTGGGTGTCCAAGCATCTTTTTCCATCACCCGGTTCCTAAAAGTTATCTCCGGGTTCCTAAAATCAATGCCATACCTGTACTCGATTGTGCAAAAGGAAGTCATGGCATATGGGGTCTTTCATGCTGTCGTGCATGTTGAGGGTCGGGGACCCTCGTATAAAAAGGCTGAAGGAGAACGACCTGTACTGGGTGTCCAAGCATCTTTTTCCATCTCCCGGTTCCTAAAAATTATCTCCGGGTTCCTAAAATCGATGCCATACCTGTACTCGATTGTGCAAAAGTAAGTTATGGCATATGGGGTCTTTCATGCTGTCGTGCATGTTGAGGGTCGGGGACCCTCGTATAAAAAGGCTGAAGGAGAACGACCTGTACTGGGTGTCCAAGCATCTTTTTCCATCTCCCGGTTTCTAAAAATTATCTCCGGGTTCCTAAAATCGATGCCGAACCTGTACTCAATTGTGCAAAAGGAAGTCATGGCATATGGGGTCTCTCATGCTGTCGTGCCTGTTGAGGGTCAGGGACCCTCGTATAAAAAGGCTGAAGGAGAATCTATCTATTTATCTATCAAATCTATCTAACTATCAATCATATCTATCAAATATATATTGCATCTATTGATCTATGTAATTCGTATCTCAAATGTATATTGCATCTATTGATCTATGTAAATCGTATCTATCAAATGTATATTGCATCTATTGATCTATGTAATTTGTATCTATCAAATGTATATTGCATCTATTGATCTATGTAATTCATATCTATCAAATGTATATTGCATCTATTGATCTATGTAATTCGTATCTATCAAATGTATATTGCATCTTTTGATCTATGTCATTCGTTTCTATCAAATGTATATTGCATCTATTGATCTATGTAATTTGTATCTATCAAATGTATATTGCATCTTTTGATCTATGTAAATCGTATCTATCAAATCTATATTGCATCTATTGATCTATGTAATTCGTATCTATCAAATGTATATTGCATCTTTTGATCTATGTAATTTGTATCTATCAAATGTATATTGCATCTATTGATCTATGTAATTCGTATCTATCATATGTATTTTGCATCTATTGATCTATGTAATTCGTATCTATCAAATGCATATTGCATCTATTGATCTATGTAATTTGTATATATCCAATGTATTTTGCATCTATTGATCTATGTAATCTATGTTTCTATTTATCAAATCTATCTATCTCGTGGCCGGACTGTTTTGTGACAGCACTTGTGTTTCGGCCAAATTTGAAGTAGGAGGACCGACCAAGCATCTTTTTCCATCTCCCAGTTCCTAAAATCCATGCCATATACACCTCCCCCGATAGGGGGAGTAACAGGTATTAAACTGCTAAGAATAGTACTACTTAAAACACCACTCACATCTGGTGGCACAATAGATTGTATGCGCAGTGCCCCAAATATGAAGCAGCAGGACCGACCAAGCATCTTTTTCCATCTCCCGGTTCCGAAATTTCCATGCCATATACACCTCCCCCGATAGGGGGAGTAACAGGTATTAAACTGCTAAGAATAGTACTACTTAAAACACCACTCATATCTGGTGGCACAATAGATTGCACGCGCAGTGCCCCAAATTTGAAGCAGGAGGACCGACCAAGCATCTTTTTCCATCTCCCAGTTCCGAAAATCCATGCCATATACAAGTCCCCTGGCGGCACAACTGCCTCTGGAAACCTTACCATGGGTCGCAGACCGCATGTCTTATTGTAATTCTCTGTCAGGGAAATTATATATCTATCAAATCTATCTATTTATCTATCAAATCTATCTAACTATCAATCATATCTATCAAATATATATTGCATCTATTGATCTATGTAATTCGTATCTCAAATGTATATTGCATCTATTGAACTATGTAAATCGTATCTATCAAATGTATATTGCATCTATTGATCTATGTAATTTGTATCTATCAAATGTATATTGCATCTATTGATCTATGTAATTCATATCTATCAAATGTATATTGCATCTATTGATCTATGTAATTCGTATCTATCAAATGTATATTGCATCTTTTGATCTATGTCATTCGTTTCTATCAAATGTATATTGCATCTATTGATCTATGTAATTTGTATCTATCAAATGTATATTGCATATTTTGATCTATGTAAATCGTATCTATCAAATGTATATTGCATCTATTGATCTATGTAATTCGTATCTATCAAATGTATATTGCATCTTTTGATCTATGTAATTTGTATCTATCAAATGTATATTGCATCTATTGATCTATGTAATTCGTATCTATCATATGTATTTTGCATCTATTGATCTATGTAATTCGTATCTATCAAATGCATATTGCATCTATTGATCTATGTAATTTGTATATATCCAATGTATTTTGCATCTATTGATCTATGTAATCTATGTTTCTATTTATCAAATCTATCTATCTCGTGGCCGGACTGTTTTGTGACAGCACTTGTGTTTCGGCCAAATTTGAAGTAGGAGGACCGACCAAGCATCTTTTTCCATCTCCCAGTTCCTAAAATCCATGCCATATACACCTCCCCCGATAGGGGGAGTAACAGGTATTAAACTGCTAAGAATAGTACTACTTAAAACACCACTCACATCTGGTGGCACAATAGATTGTACGCGCAGTGCCCCAAATATGAAGCAGCAGGACCGACCAAGCATCTTTTTCCATCTCCCGGTTCCGAAATTTCCATGCCATATACACCTCCCCCGATAGGGGGAGTAACAGGTATTAAACTGCTAAGAATAGTACTACTTAAAACACCACTCATATCTGGTGGCACAATAGATTGCACGCGCAGTGCCCCAAAATTTGAAGCAGGAGGACCGACCAAGCATCTTTTTCCATCTCCCAGTTCCGAAAATCCATGCCATATACAAGTCCCCTGGCGGCACAACTGCCTCTGGAAACCTTACCATGGGTCGCAGACCGCATGTCTTATTGTAATTCTCTGTCAGGGAAATTATATATCTATCAAATCTATCTATTTATCTATCGAATCTATCTAACTATCAATCATATCTATCAAATATATATTGCATCTATTGATCTATGTAATTCGTATCTATCAAATGTATATTGCATCTATTGATCTATGTAAATCGTATCTATCAAATGTATATTGCATCTATTGATCTATGTAATTCGTATCTATCAAATGTATATTGCATCTATTGATCTATGTAAATCGTATCTATCAAATGTATATTGCATCTATTGATCTATGTAATTTGTATCTATCAAATGTATATTGCATCTATTGATCTATTGTAATTCGTATCTATCAAATGTATATTGCATCTTTTGATCTATGTAAATCGTATCTATCAAATGTATATTGCATCTATTGATCTATGTAATTCGTATCTATCAAATGTATATTGCATCTTTTGATCTATGTAATTCGTATCTATGAAATGTATATTGCATCTATTGATCTATGTAATTCGTATCTATCATATGTATTTTGCATCTATTGAATCATGTAATTCGTATCTATCAAATGTATATTGCATCTATTGATCTATGTAATTTTTATCTATCCAATGTATATTGCATCTATTGATCTATGTAATCTTTGTATCTATCTATCTATCTATCTATCTATCTATCAAATCTATCTATCTCGTGGCCGGACTGTTTTGTGACAGCCACTTGTGTTTTGGCCAAATTTGAAGTAGGAGGACCGACCAAGCATCTTTTTCCATCTCCCGGTTCCTAAAATCCATGCCATATACACCTCCGCCGATAGGGGGAGTAACAGGTATTAAACTGCTAAGAATAGTACTACTTAACACACCACTCATATCTGGTAGCACAATAGATTGCACGCGCAGTGCACCAAATTTGATGAAGAAAGACCGACCAAGCATCTTTTTCCATCTCCCGGTTCTGAAAATCCATGCCATATACACGTCCCCTGGCGGCGAAACTGCCTCTGGGAACCTTACCATGGGTCACAGCCCGCATGTCTTATTGTAATTCACTGTCAGGGAAATTATATATCTATCAAATCTATCTATTTATCTATCGAATCTATCTAACTATCAATCGTATCTATCAAATATATATTGCATCTATTGATCTATGTAATTTGTATCTCAATTGTATATTGCATCTATTGATCTATGTAAATCGTATCTATCAAATGTATATTGCATCTATTGATCTATGTAATTCATATCTATCAAATGTATATTGCATCTATTGATCTATGTAATTCATATCTATCAAATGTATATTGCATCTATCGATCTATGTAATTTGTATCTATCAATGTATATTGCATCTATTGATCTATGTAATTCATATCTATCAAATGTATATTGCATCTATTGATCTATGTAATTCGTATCTATTAAATGTATATTGCATCTTTTGATCTATGTAATTCGTATCTATCAAATGTATATTGCATCTATTGATCTATGTAATTCTTATCTATCAAATGTATATTGCATATTTTGATCTATGTAATTCGTATCTATCAAATGTATATTGCATCTATTGATCTATGTAATTCATATCTATCATATGTATTTTGCATCTATTGATCTATGTAATTTGTATCTATCAAACGTATATTGCATCTATTGATCTATGTAATTTGTATCTATCCAATGTATATTGCATCTTTTGATCTATGTAATCTATGTATCTATCTATCAAATCTATCTATCTCGTGGCCGGACTGTTTTGTGACAGCCACTTGTGTTTTGGCCAAATTTGAAGTAGGAGGACCGACCAAGCATCTTTTTCCATCTCCCGGTTCCTAAAATCCATGCCATATACACCTCCCCTGATAGGGGGAGTAACAGGTATTAAACTGCTAAGAATAGTACTACTTAACACACCACTCATATCTGGTGACACAATAGATTGCACGCACAGTGCCCAAAATTCGATGCAGGAGGACCGACCAAGCATCTTTTTCCATCTCCCAGTTCCGAAAATCCATGCCATATACATGTCTCCTGGCGGCGAAACTGCCTCTGGGAACCTTACCATGGGTCCCAGCCTGCATGTCTTATTGTAATTCTCTGTCAGGGAAATTATATATCCATCAAATCTATTTATCTACTGAATCTATCTAACTATCAATCGTATCTATCAAATATATATTGCATCTATTGATCTATGTAATTCGTATCTCAAATGTATATTGCATATATTGATCTATGTAAATCGTATCTATCAAATGTATATTGCATCTATTGATCTATGTAATTCGTATCTATCAAATGTATATTGCATCTATTGATCTATGTAATTCATATCTATCAAATGTATATTGCTTCTATAGATCTATGTAATTCGTATCTATCAAATATATATTGCATCTTTTGATCTATGTAATTCGTATCTATCAAATGTATATTGCATATATTGATCTATGTAATTTGTATCTATCAAATGTATATTGCATCTATTGATCTATGTAATTCGTATCTATCAAATGTATATTGCATCTATTGATCTATTTATACAGATAATCAGTAAGAAACTGATAAAAGGGTACAAATGTAGCACTCTGTGAACGTATTAATATAACACAGGAGGTGAAAGAAACGGAAAAATTAAAATATAACTTTTACTAGATCAAGTTAAAAACAGGGGATTTACAAACATTTTAAAAGAAATGGAAATTTGGATGCACTACCTATTGGCCAGGTAATGTAACTACTGGCTATTGGAGACAAACACCCTCGTTAGGTTGATGTATAGTCTCTTAATAAATCAAATGACAGGGTTATCCCTTGGTATGTTACTCTAGGTAAAGATAGCCCCTAAATGGGGTGAGTTTAAATAAACACTCTAGACTTGTGAGTTTTGATGACTGCTGTGTAACACACAATACTGTGAGTTTTGATGACTGCTGTGTAACACACAATACTAAAAGGACTGGAAAGTCTTATGAACTCTTATTTATTACCTGTTAATACCACAATAAATTGTACTTGGGTTTCCTTAAATATACAAGCACCTATCCCTATCAGATACATTATATTGGAGTATACCAATACCAAGTATACTCACTATTCTATGAATTAGTAGGGGAACGTTAAAACACACCAATAAACTGAGTAGTGCCATTGTCTCCTTTCATATCTATTGATCTATGTAATTCATATCTATCAAATGTATATTGCATCTTTTGATCTATGTAATTCGTATCTATCAAATGTATATTGCATCTATTGATCTATGTAATTCGTATCTATCAAATGTATATTGCATCTATTGATCTATGTAATTTGTATCTATCATATGTATATTGCATCTATTGATCTATGTAATCTATGTGTCTATCTATCAAATCCATCTATCTCGTGGTTGTGCAAATGGACTGTTTGCGGTTGTTTGCGGTGCGTTACACGGGGAGTTTGGTCCATCACTGTGAAGCGGGCGTAACCCTTACACTACCTGATCGATACAACATCATACCGGATGTTTTAAAGCACGTTATTCCAAAAAATTTAGGAATGTTAGGTGATTTAGGCCCTTTATGGCTTAAAACCAGACTCTGCATCAACTATGTAATTTTCCGTGGGAGTTTTGCCATGGATCCCCCTCCGGCATGCCACAGTTCAGGTGTTAGTCCCCTTGAAACAACTTTTCCATCACTATTGTGGCCAGAAAGAGTCCCTGTGGGTTTTAAAGTTCGCCTGCCTATTGAAGTCAATGGCGGTTCACCCGGTTCGCGAACAGTGGTGGAAGTTTGAGTCCGCCGTTCGCGAACCGTAATTTTTAGGTTTGCGACATCACTACTGGTCAGCAGGAGGAGGCAAAGAGCACCACAGCAAAGCTGTTAAATATCACTTCCCTACCCACAATCCCCCAGTCATTCTCTTTTCCTGTAGTGCAAGGAGGAGGTGAAGTTTAGGTGTCTGATGAGAAGTTTTCTTCAATCAAGATTTTATTATTTTTTTAGCAGAGTAAGCTTACTCTGTTCCTTTCTGGGATCTAGCCTAGTCCTCTTCAGTAGAGCAGTGGTGGCTTTTGAGCACTTGAGAACTTGTGAGGTACAATCCTCACTGTGTTTTCTCAAGAATCTGCTGCCCTAACTAGAAAACCTGAGTAGGTTTACTCAGTTTTTCTCTCTCAAGTCCATGTGAGGTGCTGCACCCTCTCAAACCAGGTGAGCTGTCCTGCTGCCGGACAGTACTTTCAGGTAAGTGCCATTTTAATTTTCTTTTGCAAAGAGATTGCTGGCACTTTATTAAACCTTCATGTTTGGGGTTTCTTTTAGGCAGTTTGGGCATTGAGATTGTGAGGTGATTTATGGTGGCTCAATGTGTTATAGTAGTTTTTATACTTTAACTTTTGGTCATGGAGATTACTGTTGTAAGCCGTTTTTTTCCGCAGTTAGGGCTCTGTAACCGCTCTGTATTTGAAAATGGGGTTGTTTCTTCTGTGAGGGAAGTCACTCTGTGAGCTGCAGGACAGGTAGGCACCTCAGTAAAGCCACTGAGGTGTATAGGTAGCCTGAGGTCTATTTGGTTTATTGCGCTAACACACATTTCTATTTAAAGACACAGTACACATTTATTTTTTATTTTCAAATAAATAATGTTTACACTGTATCCTTATTTATTACATAAGATGGATCAAGAGGCTTTTCAAACCAATATCCCAGGCGAAGTTGCTGCTTTTCAGTTACGTTTTTATGTTTAGTTGGAACGTCCAGTTCCTTTTTTGTTCCTCATGCATTGAGAGAACTTTAAGTTATAGAGATAAAATATTTGACCATGAGCCACCATTATCCCAGGCAAATGGTGTCCAGGTGTCTCCTGTTGCAGATATGCCACAGATTTCTCCTCAAGCTTCCAAACTTTTTCAGTCTCCAAATACAGTGCCCTGTGTTACCTCTTGCAATCCTTTAGGATTTTCTCTACAAGACATTGCTTCCCAGGTATCCCTTGTGGTATCTGAGGCCTTGCCAGCTATCCCCATGTTGCATGGAAGGCACAAAAGGAAATTTAAGGAAACAGTAAGTTTTCTGATCAAGTTCTGGCTATCCAGAGTGTCCCTTCCCATAAGCCTGAGGATGAAGACATGTCGGTAGCATCTGAGGGGGAAATCTCAGACTCAGACAGTGTAATTTCTTCTTATGATACTGAAGTGGTATCCTTCAGATTTAAGCTAGAACACCTTCGCTTATTACTTAAGGAGGTTTCGGCTACTTCAGACGACTCTGACACAACTATCGTAGTCAATCCTAAAAAGTCTAGTAAATTGAACAAATACTTTGATGTTCCCTCCGCTGTGGAGGTTTTTCCGGTTTCTGACAGTGCTGCAGAGATTATTGCTCGAGAATGGGAAAGACCTGGTATTCCCTTTTCTCCATCTCCTGTTTTTAAGAAAATGTTTCCTATAGCGAATTCTATTAAAGGGACACTGGACCCAAATTTTTTCTTTAGCGATTCAGATAGAGCATGACATTTTAAGCAACTTTCTAATTCACTCCTATTATCAAATTTTCTTTATTCTTTTGGTATCTTTATTTGAAATGCAAGAATGTAAGTTTAGATGCCGGCCTATTTTTGGTGAACAACCTAGGTTGTCCTTGCTGATTGGTGGATAAATTTATCCACCAATCAAAAACTGCTGTCCAGAGTTCTGAAACAAGAAAAAGGCTTAGATGCCTTCTTTTTCAAATAAAAATAGCAAGAGAACAAAGAAACATTGATAAAAGTTGCTTAAAATCGCATGCTCTATCTGAATCATGAAAGAAAAAATTTGGGTTCAGTGTCCCTTTAAGGAGTCATGACAGATGGTTCCTAAGGTAGAATGAGAGATCTCCACTTTAGCCAAGAGGACTACTATTCCCATAGAGGATAATTGTTCTTTTAAAGATCCAATGGATAAAAAATTAGAGACTTTACTAAAAAAGATGTATGTTCACCAGGGTCTACAATGGCAACCTGCAGTGTGTATCGCCACTGTTGCCAGAGCTGCGGCTTACTGGTTTGATGCGTTGTCTGAATCTCTTCAGATGGATACCCCTTTTGATGAGATCCAGGACAGGATTAAGGCTCTCGAGTTAGCCAATTCCTTCATTACAGATGCTTGCTTACAGGTTTTTAAACTGGGAGCCAAAATTTCTGGTTTTGCAGTCCTAGCCTGCAGGGCCTTGTGGTTGAAGTCCTGGTCTGTGGATGTTTCATCTAAATCTAAGCTCATGGCTATTCCTTACAAGGGTAAGACCTTGTTTGGACCTGGTTTGGCAGACATGATCTCAGATATTACTGGAGGGAAGGGTTCTTTTCTTCCTCAAGATAAAAAGAATAAGCAGAAGGGACGTCAGAGTAATTTTCGTTCCTTTCGTAACTTTAAAGGCAAGTCTCCCTCCCCTTCCTCCAAGCAAGATCATGCCAAGCCTTCCTGGAAGCCCAGCCAGTTCTGGAAAAAGGGAAAGCAATCTAAAAAGCCTTCAGCTGATTCCAAGTCAGCATGAAGGGTTGGCCCCCAATCCGGGAGCGGTTCTTGTAGGGAGCAGACTCTCTCTTTTTTCCCAGGCTTGGATAAGAGATTTACCAGATCCCTGGGCAGTGGACATTGTCTCCCAGGGATACAAAATAGATTTCAAATCTTTTCCTCCCAGAAGCAGGTTTCTCCTCTCCAGATTATCTGTAGACCAGATAAAAAGAGAGGCGTTCTTACATTGTGTCAAGGACCTTGCCACCCTGGGGGTAATAGTTCCAGTTCCCTTTCAGGGTCTGTTCGTAGTTCCCAAAAAGGAGGCAACATTTCGACCAATCCTAGATCTTAAATGTTTAAACAAGTTTCTCAGAGCACCATCCTTCAAGATGGAGACTATATGCTCCATTTTTCCCTTGGTACAAGAGGGTCAGTTCATGACAACCATAGACCTAAAGGATGCATATCTTCATCTTCCCATTCACAGGGACCATCACAAGTTTCTGAGATTCGCCTTTTTGGACAAGCATTTCTAGTTCATGACCCTTCCATGCGGTCTTGCCACAGCTCCCAGAATTTTTTCAAAGGTTCTGTGGGCTCTTTTAGCTGTGCTTTAATCTTGGGGCATTGCAGTGGCACCTTATCTGGACGACATTCTCATTCAGGCACCATATTTTCAACAAGCAGAATCTCATACGGAGATCTTGTTCTCTTTTCTTCGATCCAATGGATGGAAGGTGAATCGGAAAAAAAAGTTCTCTGGTTCCAGCTAAAAGGGTCGTATTTTTGTATTTTTGGGGACCATAATAGCCTCCCTGTTAATGAATATTTTTCTGACTGAGGTCAGAAAAAGAAAGATTTTCGACTTGTTTCGCCCTTCAGTCCTCTCCACGGCCGTCAGTGGCTCAATGTATAAAGGTAATCGGTCTGATGGTGGCTTTCATGGACATAATTCCATTTACTCAGTTCCATCTCCAATGGATTGGGGGCTATACGACATGTCTCCGTGTGTAGATCTAGATCAGGCGTCAATAGACTCTCTTCCATGGTGGCTTTCTCTGGATCATCTCTCCCAGGGTACTTCCTTCCGCAGACCCTCCTGGGTGATTGTGACCACGGATGCCAGCCTTCTAGGTTGGGGAGCCGTATGGGGCTTATTGAAGGCTCAGGGCTTATGGACCCAGGAGGAGTCAGTCCTGACCATAAACATCTTGGAGCTAAGAGCAATCTTCAATGCTCTTCTGGCCTGGCCTCAGTTTTAGTTAGTCTTAGCCTGGTTTTTAGTCCTCAGTTAGTCTTAGCCTGGTTTTTCAGATTCCAGTCGGACAACATAACCTTGTGGCCTACATCAACCACCAGGGGGGAACTCAGAGTTCCTTGGCCATGACAGAGGTGGCCTGAATTATTCAGTGGGTGGAGACCCACAACTGCTGTCTTTCTGCGATCCACATTTTTTAGGAGTGGATAATTGGGAATCAGATTTTCTGAGCAGACAGACTTTTCATCCCGGGAGTGGGAACTTCATTCGGATGTGTTTTTCAGCTTGACCCTCAAGTGGGGCAGCCGGAGTTGGATCTCATGGCTTCTTGTCAGAATGCCAAACTTCTGAGATACGACTCAAGGTCAAGAGATCCGCAGGCATTTCTGATCGATGCTCTGGCAGTTTCTTGGAACTTCAGTCTAGCATACCAGTTTCCACAGTTCTCTCTCCTTCCAAGTGTAATTGCTTGAATCAAGCAGGAGATGGCGTGTGTAATTATCATAGCCTTGGTGTGGCCTGGCAGGATTTGGTATGCAGACCTAGGGGAAATGTCGTCCTTTCCACCTTGGAGACTACCGCTGAGGAAGGACCATCTACTTCAGGGTCCCTTCCTTCATCCAAATCTTGTTTCTCTGAAGCTGACTGCTTGGAGATTGAATGCTTAGTTTTATCTAAGCGTGGATTTTCAGAGTCGGTCATTGAGCTCCGAATGGAGCTTGATGCCCTGTGTTTCTGGCGAGCCTGCAGGCTCGCCAGAAACAGCAGTTATGAAGCAGCGGTAACAAAGACCGCTGCTCCATAACCTGTCCGCCTGCTCTGAGCAGGTGGACAGACATCGCCAGAAATCAAACCGATCGAATATGATCGTGTTGATTGACACCCCCCTGCTGGCAGCCTATTGTCCACGAGTCTGCAGGGGGGCAGCATTGCAATGCTGAATACGGCGATCATATTGCTCGCCGTATTCAGCGAGGTCTGTCGGACCTGATCTGCACTGTCGGATCAGGTCCGACAGACCTTGATACATATGCCTCTATGTATTCTTTAGATATTAAAATGTTATCTTGGAAAGTTTTGTTTCTTGTTGCTATTTCCTCTGCTCGGAGAGCTTCTGAACTCTCTGCTTTACAGTGTGATTCCCCTTATCTTATATTTCACTCTGATAAGGTGGTTCTGCATACTAAGGCCTAGATTTAGAGTTTGGCGGTAGCCGTCAAAACCAGCGTTAGAGGCTCCTAACGCTGGTTTTGGCCGCCCGCTGGTATTTGGAGTCAGTGATTAAAGGGTCTAACGCTCACTTTACAGCCGCGACTTTTCTATACCGCAGATCCCCCTACGCCATTTGCGTAGCCTATCTTTTCAATGGGATCTTTCTAACGCTGGTATTTAGAGTCGTTTCTGCAGTGAGCGTTAGAGCTCTAACGACAAGATTCCAGCCGCCTGAAAATAGCAGGAGTTAAGAGCTTTCTGGCTAACGCCGGTTTATAAAGCTCTTAACTACTGTACCCTAAAGTACACTAACACCCATAAACTACCTATGTACCCCTAAACCGAGCTCCCCCCACATCGCCGCAACTCGATTAAAAATTTTAACCCCTAATCTTCCGACCGCCACCTACGTTATACTTATGTACCCCTAATCTGCTGCCCCTAACCCCGCCGACCCCTATATTACATTTATTAACCCCTAATCTGCCCCCCACAACATCGCCGCCAGCTACTTAAAATAATTAACCCCTAATCTTCCGACCGCAAAGCGCCGCCACCTACGTTATCCCTATGTACCCCTAATCTGCTACCCCTAACACCGCCGACCCCTATATTATATTTATTATCCCCTAATCTGCCCCCCTCAACGTCGCCGACACCTGCCTACACTTATTAACCCCTAATCTGCCGAGCGGACCGCACCGCTACTATAATAAAGTTATTAACCCCTAATCCGCCTCACTAACCCTATAATAAATAGTATTAACCCCTAATCTGCCCTCCCTAACATCGCCAACACCTAACTTCAATTATTAACCCCTAATCTGCCGACCGGAGCTCACCGCTATTCTAATAAATGGATTAACCCCTAAAGCTAAGTCTAACCCTAACACTAACACCCCCCTAAATTAAATATAATTTTAATCTAACGAAATAAATTAACTCTTATTAAATAAATTAATCCTATTTAAAGCTAAATACTTACCTGTAAAATAAATCCTAATATAGCTACAATATAAATTATAATTATATTATAGCTATTTTAGGATTAATATTTATTTTACAGGCAACTTGGTATTTATTTTAACTAGGTACAATAGCTATTAAATAGTTAAGAACTATTTAATAGTTACCTAGTTAAAATAATAACAAAATTACCTGTAAAATAAATCCTAACCTAAGATATAATTAAACCTAACACTACCCTATCAATAAAATAATTAAATAAACTACCTACAATTACCTACAATTAACCTAACACTACACTATCAATAAATTAAATAAACACAATTGCTACAAATAAATACAATTAAATAAACTAGCTAAAGTACAAAAAATAAAAAAGAACTAAGTTACAGAAAATAAAAAAATATTTACAAACATAAGAAAAATATTAAAACAATTTTAAACTAATTAAACCTACTCTAAGCCCCCTAATAAAATAACAAAGCCCCCCAAAATAATAAATTCCCTACCCTATTCTAAATTTAAAAAGTTACAAGCTCTTTTACCTTACCAGCCCTGAACAGGGCCCTTTGCGGGGCATGCCCCAAGAAGTTCAGCTCTTTTGCCTGTAAAAGAAAACATACAATACCCCCCCCCCCAACATTACAACCCACCACCCACATACCCCTAATCTAACCCAAACCCCCCTTAAATAAACCTAACACTAAGCCCCTGATGATCTTCCTACCTTGTCTTCACCATGCCAGGTTCACCGATCCGTCCTGGCTCCAAGATCTTCATCCAACCCAAGCGGGGGCTAGACATCCACTGAAGAAGTCCAGAAGAGGGTCCAAAGTCTTCCTCCTATCCGGCAAGAAGAGGACATCCGGACCGGCAAACATCTTCTCCAAGCGGCATCTTCGATCTTCTTCCATCCGGTGCGGAGCGGGTCCATCTTGAAGCAGGCGACGTGGATCCATCCTCTTCTTCCGATGTTTCCCGACGAATGACGGTTCCTTTAAGGGACGTCATCCAAGATGGCGTCCCTCGAATTCCGATTGGCTGATAGGATTCTATCAGCCAATCGGAATTAAGGTAGGAATTTTCTGATTGGCTGATGGAATCAGCCAATCAGAATCAAGTTCAATCCGATTGGCTGATCCAATCAGCCAATCAGATTGAGCTCGCATTCTATTGGCTGTTCCGATCAGCCAATAGAATGCGAGCTCAATCTGATTGGCTGATTGGATCGGCCAATCGGATTGAACTAGATTCTGATTGGCTGATTCCATCAGCCAATCAGAAAATTCCTACCTTAATTCCGATTGGCTGATAGAATCCTATCAGCCAATCGGAATTCGAGGGACGCCATCTTGGATGACGTCCCTTAAAGGAACCGTCATTCGTCGGGAGACATCGGAAGAAGAGGATGGATCCGCGTCGCCTGCTTCAAGATGGACCCGCTCCGCACCGGATGGAAGAAGATCGAAGATGCCGCTTGGAGAAGATGTTTGCCGGTCCGGATGTCCTCTTCTTGCCGGATAGGAGGAAGACTTTGGACCCTCTTCTGGACTTCTTCAGTGGATGTCTAGCCCCCGCTTGGGTTGGATGAAGATCTTGGAGCCAGGACGGATCGGTGAACCTGGCATGGTGAAGACAAGGTAGGAAGATCATCAGGGGCTTAGTGTTAGGTTTATTTAAGGGGGGTTTGGGTTAGATTAGGGGTATGTGGGTGGTGGGTTGTAATGTTGGGGGGGGGGGGTATTGTATGTTTTCTTTTACAGGCAAAAGAGCTGAACTTCTTGGGGCATGCCCCGCAAAGGGCCCTGTTCAGGGCTGGTAAGGTAAAAGAGCTTGTAACTTTTTAAATTTAGAATAGGGTAGGGAATTTATTATTTTGGGGGGCTTTGTTATTTTATTAGGGGGCTTAGAGTAGGTGTAATTAGTTTAAAATTGTTGTAATATTTTTCTTATGTTTGTAAATATTTTTTTATTTTCTGTAACTTAGTTCTTTTTTATTTTTTGTACTTTAGCTAGTTTATTTAATTGTATTTATTTGTAGCAATTGTGTTTATTTAATTTATTGATAGTGTAGTGTTAGGTTAATTGTAGGTAATTGTAGGTAGTTTATTTAATTATTTTATTGATAGGGTAGTGTTAGGTTTAATTATATCTTAGGTTAGGATTTATTTTACAGGTAATTTTGTTATTATTTTAACTAGGTAACTATTAAATAGTTCTTAACTATTTAATAGCTATTGTACCTAGTTAAAATAAATACCAAGTTGCCTGTAAAATAAATATTAATCCTAAAATAGCTATAATATAATTATAATTTATATTGTAGCTATATTAGGATTTATTTTACAGGTAAGTATTTATCTTTAAATAGGATTAATTTATTTAATAAGAGTTAATTTATTTCGTTAGATTAAAATTATATTTAAGTTAGGGGGGTGTTAGTGTTAGGGTTAGACTTAGCTTTAGGGGTTAATACATTTATTAGAATAGCGGTGAGCTCCGATCGGAAGATTAGGGGTTAATAATTGAAGGTAGGTGTCGGCGATGTTAGGGAGGGCAGATTAGGGGTTAATACTATTTATGATAGGGTTAGTGAGACGGATTAGGGGTTAATAACTTTATTATAGTAGCGCTCAGGTCCGCTCGGCAGATTAGGGGTTAATAAGTGTAGGCAGGTGTCGGCGACGTTGTGGGGGGCAGATTAGGGGTTAATAAATATAACATAGGGGTCGGCGATGTTAGGGCAGCAGATTAGGGGTACATAGGGATAACGTAGGTTGCGGCGGTTTACGGAGCGGAAGATTAGGGGTTAAAAGTGTAATGCAGGGGTCAGCGATAGCGGGGGCAGCAGATTAGGGGTTAATAAGTGTAAGGGTAGGGGTGTTTAGACTCGGGGTACATGTTAGGGTGTTAGGTGCAGACGTAGGAAGTGTTTCCCCATAGGAAACAATGGGGCTGCGTTAGGAGCTGAACGCTGCTTTTTTGCAGGTGTTAGGTTTTTTTTTCAGCTCAAACAGTCCCATTGTTTCCTATGGGAGAATCGTGCACGAGCACGTTTTTGAGGCTGGCCGCGTCCGTAAGCAACTCTGGTATCGAGAGTTGCATTTGCGGTAAAAATGCCCTACGCTCCTTTTTTGGAGCCTAACGCAGCATTTGTTTTAACTCTCGATACCAGAGTTAAATTTATGGTGCGGCCAGAAAAAAGCCCGCGGAGCGTTAACAGCCCTTTTACCGCCGAACTCTAAATCTAGGCCTGAGTTTGGGTCTTCTGCCCAAGGCTGTTTTGGTCAAGAATATTAATCAGGAAATCATTGTAACTTCTTTGTGTCCTAATCCTTCTTCTCACAAAAAACACTTGTTACATAATATAGATTTTGTGAGAGCGCTAAAATTTTATGTGCAGGCAGGGCCGGCGTTTTGTATTAGGCAGCATAGTCTCCCGCCTTAGGGTGCATCAGCAGGGGGGCGCTGAGAGCAGTGCTGAATTGCAGACTGATGCCCTATCTGTGACACATTAAAAGTATTTTTTTTTAATTTGATCCATCCAACCCCCCCCCCCCCCCCCCCGCGACATAGATGCATGACATATTGAGATTGACTGATTGAGATTCCAAGTCAAACGGTCAGACTGTCATAGCTCTCAGCTCAGTGGAGGGAGGACTGGTGGCGATGATGAGGGAGGCGGAGCTCACTTGCCAGTTGCCTTGAGCAGCACACAGCCTGCTACTGAGTGACTGACTCTAGTCTGACTGACTGGCTGCCGGTCCAACCTGATGACATGACGTCACTCTCTGACTGAGTGAGAGAGGGAATGTGACACAGGCAGCCAGCCATGTGAGGAGGTGTGAGCCTACCCGCGCTGCGCAGTTCATCACCAGAACCCATGACCAGCCCAGGCAGAAGAGTCGAGAGAGCTCAGAGAGAGGAGCTGTAGCAGCAGGTTACAATGCGGATATTATGGTAGGAATTAGGAAAATCATCATCATGGATGGATGTGTTGCACAGTGACAGTGACAGTGCACTAGTGATGATGGGATGAATCTGACTGATGTATCATGGGGGGGCCAGCCCGGAGGGGTCTCGACTAGACAGTCAGTCTGACTGAGTCACTGAGGTGAGTCTGAGGTTGGAAACTTGGAAGCTCAAGCCTGACACGGTCACCTAACCAACCAGACCAGTCCTATAGTTCATCAAATTTTATAAACACAGTCAGTCACTGACTCACCAACCGTGACCAACACAATGCATGCATGATGCTGCTGATGCAGCAATGTCCTTAATTTATTAACTCAAAAATCCCTTGGCAGTTGGCTTCATAAATAAACTAGCAGTTTACACACCTTGTCTAATCTTCATTATACTTTATATTAAATTAATATATGTTGTTAACAATAACAGGACAGACGCTTGACGCTGTACTGTATTATCTTTCTCTTAAATGTGTTAGAAATATATCCTTTAGGTGTATTCTCCCAGATGAAACAGCTGATATTGCTCAATGCTCATTCAAAGCAGCAACCATAATTCTGTACATTTAATGCTCTGGACTGGAGCTGGTATAAAAAGACATTTGAAAACATTAAAAAGAAAAAAATAATAATAAGTACAGTGGCCCTTTAACAGCATAGCACCCTCTCTTGATCAAGATGTTATGGAACAAATCCAGATTTCCCACAGTTCAGAGTCCTTAGGGGTTCAGACATTCACACAAACAAAAACAAAAAATCACAAAAAGGTGGAATTTTGCAAAATTGGAAACTCAGAAAATGCAAGTTTTTAGCAAAAGAAAGCCATGTATAAATGAAATGCTATGCTGTTGAAGGGCCACTGTACTTATTATTTTTTTTCTTTTAAATGTTTTCCAATGTCTTTTTATACCAGCTCCAGTCCAGAGCATTAAATGTACAGAATTATGGCTGCTGCTTTGAATGAGCAATATCAGCTGTTTCATCTGGGAGAATACACCTAAAGGATAGATTTCCAACACATTTAAGAGAAAATACCGTGCTTATTTTTTCTGCTGCGCTAAAATATTCCATACCCTCCCCAACTTGTATTGCTTAATGGGAAAGGATGGTGAGAAGAAATATCTAAACATGACTCAAATTGAGGATTTGCTTACTAGTCCATCATTTCCTCCCACCTACTGAGCACATGCACCATGAGGGAACACAATGACTACACACATTTTGTTATCGCCAGCTTACCCCTCTCTTTTATGCTTATGTCCTGTATGGCCAAATATGGACTGGAATCAAAATGCAGCAATGCATGTTGTTTTGTAGACTAGTCAGAGTCACTCTGACTCTACCACTTCAGTAGACTAGTCAGGGCAATGGGCAGAATGTAATAGAAAATTAAATGCATAAAATTAAATGCATAAAATTAAATGCATACAGTGGTCACTCACCCCATATAAATTCATAGAGAGTGAAGTGATAGAGAGTTGTGCAGTGCAGACTTCTCTGCAAAGGTGGCTGGAAAACTTGTACTTGTAATAAAGTTAATCAAGGGCCAGGCCATTATTCATAAGGTGATACAGAAAATAAATAATAATAATATACATGTGCCTTCCTTTCAGAAAACAATATTAAAGGGGGCACTGTCTGTCAGCAGGTTAGGTTATTCCTTACCTTATATTGATATTTTTTATATATATTCATGTTATGTTGTTGTTGTTGTGTGGACAGGATCATTTTAAAGACTTGGGCAATATAACCTTAGCTAGAGAGTGTATTTAGTTATTATTCTATATCAAACATATGCAGAATTATAATCTGTGCCATATTTATATAAGGACATCATATGCTAATAGTTTTAAATAGTTTTTATTGTTCTCTTCCAAATGAAATACTAAAAAGACATATAGATAAATAATGAGTTTATTTATTTTGCACACATTTTTTCCGTTCCAATATAGCCAGTATAGTTCCAATAAGCCAGTATTTAGTGGAATAATAAACTCATTATTGTTTGTTGCATCTAAAATTGGGCATTTTCAAAGTTGAAAACAGAAATTCCTTGGAGTGGTTATGGTTAAACACATTTTTGTTTTGATGTTTGTTGAGTCATTTAACTGTCCACTGACCCACCACCTGCCTGTGACTTTAAATGATAAATCCATACTTTAGTATCATTATAGTGTCACCGTCCACACCACATTATTAGCTCAGTAGGGAATAATAATGCAGAATGTGAATGTGTATTTACAGTTTATCCAAATTTTATATTATACTATGTGAATACAAAGATAAACCAGTATCAGTATTGCCAGACATATAGTTTAATTCACTAAACAGTATTACTTTAATTTAAAAAGCAATTATAATGTTACTAATGTCTGCAGTATATTTCTAGTACATTGGCTCATATATAATTTCCTGAAATTCTGATGTCAGCTTTGAAATTTCTCATATACCAAAATATTTTATACCTTTTTAGACATAAAGTAAAAAATAATAAACATCACACATCAGATTTTGGATCAGTTATTGGGATAATAACGTATGGTATGTGCTGGGTTAAAGGGACAGTCAACACCAGAATTTTTGTTGTTGAAAAAGAAAGATAATCCCTTTATTACTCATTCCCCAGTTTTGCATAACCAACACTGTGATAGAAATACAATATTTACCTCTGTGATTACCTTGTATCTAAGCCTCTGCAAACTGCCCCCTAATTTCAGTTCTTTTGACAGACATCCATTTTAGCCAATCAGTGCTCACTCCTGGGTAACTTCACGTGCATGACCTCAATGTTATCTATATGAAACTCATGAACTAATGCCCTCTAGTGGGCAAAATGCATTCAGATTAGAGGCAGTCTTCAAGGTCTAAGAAATTAGCATATGAACCTCCTAGTTTTAGCTTTTAACTAAGAATACCAAGAGAACAAAGCAAACTTGGTGATGAAAGTAAATTGGAAAGTTGTTTAAAATTACATTCTCTATTTAAATCATGAAAGTTTTTTTTGGACTTGACTGTCCCTTTAAGACATAGAAAACTGTGATTTCAAGCCAAGGCAAAGTTATTTCATCCAGTCCAGGCGGCCGCAGAATGATGCAAGGCATGTGCCCACGGCGCTCGTGGGTGGGTGGTGAAATGGACAACAGTCAGTTGAACTTGTGTTGTGAGAACCACGGTGGAGGTGACAACTGTGAGTCTGAGTGTGGCACTCTGTGAGACTGAACAAAGTTAGACAAACTGCAGTTATAAACTTATATGTAATAATTTGTTGTGGGATTTGATTTATTTTAAACATGCTGTCAATCATGTTGACCTTACTTTTTTTTTAAATGTTATGTATGATTCACAACAATGTGAGTGACTGGTGGGATGGTGGTGCACTGGTGATTGGTGTATGATGTAACTTTTAACCTCTCTGAGTCTGAAGATAGACAGTTATAGGTATATGCAATTATTTTTACTAATTTGTTGTGGGATTGCTTTTATACATGCTGACATTACTGTATGTTTTAAATGTATGATTCACAATGATAAATGGCAAAAAAAGAAGTAATGCTTTTCATAGATTACAAAAGTAAATATCTTACTTAGAGTAAAGATAGTAAATAATATTTAGTTGCACAAATAAATAAATCTCACTGAAAAAAAAAAATTGGAATCTGTGATACAGGCCTGTACACAGAATCACAATCGCCTAGATTTAGAGTTTTGTCGGTAAAACCCCTAATCTGTTATTAACCCCTAAACCTAACTCTAACCCTAACCCTAACACCCCCCCTAACATAAATATAATTTATATTAAACAAAATAATATTCCTAAAATTAACTAAATTATTCCTATAATTACATTGTAGCTATTTTAGGATTTATATTTATTTTACAGGCAACTTTGTATTTATTTTAACTAGGTACAATAGCTATTAAATAGTTATTAACTATTTAATAGCTACCTAGTTAAAATAATTACAAAATTACCTGTAAAATAAATCCTAACCTAAGTTACAATTAAACCTAACACTACACTATCAATAAATTAATTAAATAAATTACCTACAATTACATACAATTAAATAAACTAAACTAAATTACAAAAAGTAAAAAAAGATTACAAGAATATTAGGCTAATTACACCAACTCTAAGCCCCCTAATAAAATAAAAAAGCCCCCCAAAATAAAAAATGCCCTACCCTATTCTAAAATACAAAAGTAATCAGCTCTTTTACCAAAAAGTGTAATACTTTATTTTAATATGTATGAGATGTGTTTTGTGAAGAAAAAATTTTTTCAACACTTTTTCAAGTCTCAAATTGTTCTAAATATTCTAGTGCAATTTTCGCTTGCACTCAAGCGCAACCTATAACTTTCAACTTGTAATATGAGCGGTATTTAGCATGTTCATGATATCCATTGGAAGTATAGGTCACACTAGAGCAATGTTGGCTGCACTTTTCCTTCTCTGGTAAATGGGATTTAACATGGACTTGTAAAATCAAGTTACGCTCTAATGTTAGCGTGGTCCAGCAATATTGCTTATTGCCACTTGTAATCTGGCCCCTAGACACTACTCTAATGAACTATAACATTTCCAAAACCTTGTTCAGCTTCAGTTGCTATAATTATATTGCATCAGTTTAGCAAGTGTGAAAACTTTTGCAACCCTAAAGGGAAGATCATGAAGATTCTATAAGCATTGTATCAAATTTATAGTAAGAGGGGTGCTGATCATGCTCCCTTACTATATGAAGCCAGACTGTCACTGTCTGTATCAGGTGCGTTGGTGCGTTGGTGCCTTGGGAGCTTTAGTAGGGAAGGAGGATGGGCAGTCCATAACAGAAAATTGTTTGGAGGGGGAGGCTGAACCTACACTATAGTAAAAGGTGATCTTTTAGGGAAGGGTGAGAGGGTCCCCTACACTACAGAACAAATGGATCAATATAAAATAATAAAAAATAAGAATATTTTGTTACTTGCAGACAAGCTGCCAGTAACAAAGATGGTGGGGAGTAGAGGGAGAATTAGAGAGATTTTTGGTGGGATCAGGGAAGTGGTTGGGTGAGGAGGAATCCCTACACTACAGAAAGTGAAAAAAAATATTTGAAAATAATAAATAAATAAAATCCCTAAACTGCATATTACCAGACTGTCTGCCAGTACCTAAGATGGTGATGGCCAGTGAGGGGGAAGAAGAGAGCTGTTTGGGAGCAATGAGGTAGGGATTAGTGGTTGGGATGGTGTCAGGTGGGAGGATAATCCCTATACTAGAGCAAATATTAACATTATAAGGCATCTGTTTAACCTCTTTACTGTCAGGAATTTCAAAAGTGTGCTGTGTAGCCATGCATGTCTGCTGTTTCTGAACACAGGTGGTCCCATGGAAGCTTTTACAACCATCTGTCTTATGACTGCAGTAGTTTTGTGAGAATATCAGTGAGAATCCCAAAGTTTGCTAAAAAGTTAACAATTTTTTTTTTATGATCATGTTTTGCATCCAAATAGTGGCTTCAAATATAGCAAAATGTCCCTATATATTTAAACAAAAAACAACAAAGGCTCTATTTCTGTTTAAGTTGCAAAAATGCTAAAAGAATTCCGGTACTTTGGGCACGTTTTTTTCTGAAATTCATGGTAGTGATGGAGTAAAATGCGTCTAAATGGACTTCATAAAATACAATCCAACTGGCTTGAATTTTCTTCTTGTTTTTAAATTTTAAACAGTGTAAAGTAAATTAAAAAACATTAAACAAGCAAAAAAATTTCCATGAAACTTTAAAATATGTATATGTATTTATTTTAAAACAATAAAAGTATCCCTGTATCTAAATTAGGGTATGTAAAAAACTGAAGTGAAACAACTCTAACCCTCAACCCAATCCTAACACTGACCCCAATACCTATCTTGCTATTAACTGAGATCAACACTCTTGGACATTACATTCATGCATAAAAATGTTAACGCCAGCAAGATCTTGAAACCACAAAATCCGAATGTAACATCCCAGTCACAACATTGTGTTCAACATTCTCTTAGATTTAATATTGCAGCCAGATACCAAAGTGTACAGTATATAGAAATTGTAAGGCTTGCTGCAATAGATTACAACAAACATTAGTTTGGCCTGTGAATTGTTTCACATGCAATCTGTTCTTTATTACATATTGCTTTTGAAAAATAAGTCTTTACACTGATAAGCAGAAAAGGGGCCTGGTATAATTTAATTTTCATGTGTGAAGTTGTCTAGCCTTTCAGTACAGATGTGTATATTCACTCTCTTGCCTGGGTTTGGAATTCATTTATTGCCGTCATTCCAAACCTTGACCTTCAGTGTTTCTGTTGACCTGTTAATTCTGGATATGTACAGAATGATACCTCTACAATGAACTTTGTTCTTTCTTTGCATTTCAGTAGAACAGTCTAATCAGTAAACATTTATTGGTTTATGATATTTAATTTTAACACATGCACAATTATTCATTTTAAACTGCTATTTAAGCTATGCATTGTCATACCTAATTAATTTAAATCATTAATGTACATTGAACATGTGTAGACATTTCCCACAAACGTCAGAAAGTTTACATCAGCCAGTCCAGTAAAATATTTGACATTCCTTTCTAGGCTGGAGGTGTAGAAGCTACAAATCTTGGGAAAGCAGATGAGAAAACAGGAAACTAAAATAGAGCTGCAATAAAACATTACCGGATGCTGTTTGGCAAAATCAAGCCAAAAATTATGTGACCGTCAATGATATAGATATTTCACTTGTTATGTAATGGGAAATATACATGATTGACTGTGTTAAATGATGTCTTTATATACAGTATTATATTCCTGCAAAACCAATTTGTGTTACAAAATAAAATGTATTTAGTTGAAGATTCAAATCCATCAATCTGGTACTATAAGAGAAATACTACAAATAATAATATGGCTATTTGATTTAGTGGAATATAGCAAAAAAGTCCCCTAAAAAATAAAATGTCTATCACCTTAAAGGATACAGAGATTCAAAAGAAGTGAAACTCTCGGCAGGGCCCTCTACCCACTTGACCCCTACAAAAGCTATCCTGTACACCGACTATGTTTACAGCACTGCGGAATCTGTTAGCGCTCTACAAATACCTGATAATAATAATAATAATAATAACTTAACAGTCACAGTTTTGTAGATATGTGCCCAAAGTTTTCAATGTATCAAGACCGTGACAGCGACTTATTCTGAGTACCACTAATAACGGTTTGTCCGGGGTCGATAAATAACAGTTATAGTCCCACAATCAATAAGTGAAAGAACAAGGCTTACTGTTAGTAATAAGGACCTGCTTCAGAGAGTTCCATGTCCCGAGTATGTTCCCACTCCCTGTTTGCAGCAGCTTCGTCCTGGTTGTAATACAACACTTACATTAATGGCAGGTGGCCTCGTTCTGATGCCTGCTTCGTGACGTCAGCACTAGCTGAATAAACTGCAGCTGCTGGGGCTCTCCACTAGCCCCTGTAGAAAGTGAAAACTCACAAAAATAGTCCCAGATTCAAATGAATTAGGAGAGAATAATGTAGTTTAAAATATCCACTTTATTTGGTATCCATTAAAAGATTTCAAAAGGCACAGCAAGCAGACATTCAGCTGACGCGTTTCCTGCCTCAAGGGCACTTCATCAGAGCTGGAGATCAGGTGTATCTGAAGGTAATAAATTGCAGAGGGAGGTGTCCATTTTGACCAATCAAAATTCCCATCGTCCAACATATGCATATGTATCCAAAATGGACAAGATGAAAGGAAACCCCTATCTGCAATTTATTATATATATTGAAACAAAAACATTTACTTATTTACAAATCTAGACTACACACTTAAAAAACAACATTTAAAATATGTAAATACATCAACCTAGCAAAAAGGATTAGGCAAAATACACATCAGAGAATAGGTTAATATATTAGCCAAAGTCCAAAAAGAATCCTTATAGCATCGCTCACAATATATTTGTATATAAGATAACTGCATTCTTAGTATATATATAGTATATATATATATAGAACAGAAAAGGAAACAAAGGGAGAGGACCTTTGGCACATATGTGCGAACAAATCAAATCAAACAACCCATAATGTAGGCATGTGATCAAGATATAATATCCATCATAGGGAATCATCTACCCCAGATGTAGTCAAGAAAATACAAAATAAAGTGATAAGAAATCACAGGCAATGATATCCTGTAGGAAGTAAATTAGCTGCGGTCAATATAATTGTATCTGTTCTATACCTTGAAACCTGAAAAAGTTTAATCCCCCAATGTGTCTAGCAAAATGTTTTGCTACAGGGGTTTTTGGTATTTCTGCTTCTAATGTAAGTAGATGTTCACGAATTCTATCTTTCAAAAATCTGGAGTCCAACATATTGAAAATTGCAACAACCGCAGATTATCAGATATACAACATATGAAGAATTACAAGAAATACTTTCTTTGATCTTATATACTGCACCTGTATTAGAAGATTTGAAGCTATCAGCTGTCAATGCATAGCTAAAACTTTTACAAGGTTTACCACCACATTTATAGAAACCAACTTTTTTGGACAACCAATTTCTTTGGTTAGCAGTGTTTTTAGTGTTATTAGCCCAAAAGTTTTTAAAGATCTTATCCCCTATAGTCTCAGATTTACGTGAGATAAAATTGCAGCTTTTAAAGACAGACTTTAAATCAATATCTTTTTCTAGTATATGTAGCCTCTTTCTAACAATGTTGCAAATATCATTAAACTGCCTGCTGTAAGTAGTTATACAGTTAATGCCATCATATTTCTTTCTTTCTTTCTTTCTTTCTTTCTTTCTTTCTTTCTTTCTTTCTTTTCTCTTGTAAGGTGTATCCAGTCCACGGATTCATCCATTACTTGTGGGATATTCTCCTTCCCAACAGGAAGCTGCAAGAGGATCACCCACAGCAGAGCTGTCTATATAGCTCCTCCCCTAACTGCCACTCCCAGTCATTCTCTTGCAGCTCTCGACAAGGGAAGTAGCTAGAGAGATGTGGTGCATTAATGTAGTTTATCTTCAATCAAAAGTTTATTATTTTCAAATGGTACCGGAGTTGTACTATTTTAGCCTCAGGCAGAAAGTTGAAGAAGAGTCTGCCTGAAGTTTTTGATGATCTTAGCGGTTTGTAACTAAGATCCACTGCTGTTCTCACACATAACTGAAGAGATGGGTAACTTCAGCTGGGGGAATAGCGTGCAGGGTTACCTGCTCTGAGGTATGTGCAGTTTTACATTTTTCTAGAGAGATGATAAGCTAGAAAATGCTGACAGTGCCTGATTTATTTAAGGTAAGCCTGATTACAGTGATTTAATAACGACTGGTATCATGCTTGCTGTAAAGGGTAATATTTTTGTTATTTACTCTCATTACTTAATAGATATAACGTTTGCTTGATGTATATAAACGTTTATTACAAATGGTGATAAAACTTTATTCTGGGGCCCAGTTTTTCCACATGGCTGACTAGATTTTGCCTAGGGATAGTTTTTTAAGGCCCTCTCACTGTGAGTACATGTTGGGAGGGGCCTATTTTCGCGCCTTAATTGCGCAGTAGTTTTTGCAGCTTGAGACATCCAGCTTCCCTGAAGGAGTCCCCTGAACATATAGGGCCTTTCTAAAGGGTTGTATGGGCAGGTAGGAGCCACAGTAGAGATGTGGCAGTTGGTTGTGACTGTTTAGAAACGGTTATATCGTTTTTTTGATCCGGTTTTGAAACTATGGGGTTGATCATCCATTTGAAGTGGGTGCAATGCTATTTCAGTCTATTATACACACTGTAAAAATTTCGTAGAATTTACTGCTTTTTTCACTGTTTTGCAGTTTCTGTGATTGCTTTTTTCTCTTAAAGGCACAGTACCGTTTTTATTTTTTGCTTGTTCACAGTTATTAAAGTGTTTTCCAAGCTTGCTGGTCTCATTACTAGTCTGTTTAAACATGTCTGACATAGAGGAAACTCATTATTCATTATGTTTAGAAGCCATTGTGGAACCCCCTCTTAGAATGTGTACTAAATGCACTGATTTTACTATAGATTACAAAGACCATATTCTGGCTTTAAAAAATTTATCACCAGAAGAAATTGACAAGGAGGAAGTTATGCCGTCTAACTCTCCCCACGTGTCAGAACCTATAACTCCCGCTCAGGGGACGCCAAGTACATCTAGCGCGCCCATTGCGTGTACCTTACAAGACATGGCGGCAGTTATGAATCATACCCTTACAAAGGTATTATCTAAACTGCCAGGATTGCAAGAAAAGCGAGACAGCTCTGGGACTAGAATTAATACAGAGCTCTCTGACGCTTTAGTGGCTATGTTTGATACACCCTCACAATGTACTGAAGCTGAAGCAGGGGAGCTTCAATCTGTGGGTGATTTTTCTGATTCAGGGAAGATACTTCAACCTGATTCTGATATGTCTACATTTAAATTTAAGCTTGAGCACCTCCGCATATTGCTCAGGGAGGTCTTAGCAACTCTGGACGACTGTGACACTATTGTAGTCCCAGAGAAATTATGTAGATTGGATCAATACTATGCAGTACCTACTTACACTGATGTTTTTCCAATCCCTAAAAGGTTTTCTGAAATTATTACTAAGGAATGGGATAGACCAGGTGTACTGTTCTCTCCCCCTCCTGTTTTTAAAAAGATGTTTCCTATAGACGCCGCTACACGGGACTTGTGGCAGACGGTCCCTAAGGTGTAGGGAGCAGTTTCTACTTTAGCTAAGCGTACCACTATCCTTGTCGAGGACAGTTGTGCTTTTCTAGATCCAATGGACAAAAAATTAGAGGGTTACCTTAAGAAAATTTTTATTCAACAAGGTTTTATTCTTCAGCCTCTTGCATGCATTGCCTCAGTCACTGCTGCTGCGGCTTTCTGGTTTATGTCTCTAGAGGAGGCTCTACAGGTTGAAACCCCATTGGAAGATATTATTACAAGCTTAGGGCCCTTAAGCTAGCCAATTAATTTGTTTCTGACGCCGTTGTTCATTTAACCAAGCTAACGGCTAAAAGTTCAGGTTTTGCTATTCAGGCGCGTAGGGCGCTATGGCTTAAATCCTGGTCAGCTGATGTGACTTCAAAGTCTAAACTACCCTTCAAAGGACAGACCCTATTCGGGCCTGGACTGAAGTAGATCATTTCTGACATCACTGGAGGAAAAGGTCACGCCCTTCCTCAAGACAGGTCCAACAAATTAAGGACCAAACAGTCTAGTTTTCGGCCCTTTCGAAACTTTAAGAGTGGCGCAGCTTCAACTTCCTTTAACACAAAACAAGAGGGAACTTTTGCCCAGTCTAAGCCGGTCTGGAGACCTAACCAGGCTTGGAACAAGGGGAAACAGGCCAAAAAGCCTGCTGCTGCCTCCAAGACAGCATGAAGGAGCAGCCCCGATCCGGAAACGGATCTAGTAGGGGGCAGACTCTCTTCACCCAGGCTTGAGCAAGAGATGTCCAGGATCCCTGGGCATTGGAAATTGTGTCCAAGGGTTATCTTCTGGAATTCAAAACCTCTCCCCCAAAAGGGAGATTTCATCTCTCACATTTATCTGTAAACCAGATAAAGAGAGAGGCATTCTTACATTGTGTTCGAGACCTCCTAGTTATGGGAGTGATCCACCCAGTTCCAAAGGAGGAACAGGGGCAGGGCTACTATTCAAATCTGTTTGTGGTTCCCAAGAAAGAGGGAACATTCAGACCAATCTTAGATCTCAAGATCTTAAACAAATTTCTCAGAGTCCCATCCTTCAAGATGGAGACAATTCGAACCATCCTTCCTATGATCCAGGAGGGTCAATATATGACTACCGTAGACTTAAAGGATACTATCTTCACATCCCGATACACAAAGATCATCATTGTTTTCTCAGGTTTGCCTTTCTAGACAGGCACTACCAGTTTGTGGCTCTTCCCTTCGGGTTGGCCACGGCACCAAGAATCTTTACGAAGCTTCTAGGGTCCTTCCTAGCGGTCCTAAGGCCGCGGGGTATAGCAGTAGCCCCTTACTTAGATGACATTCTGATACAGGCGTCGACTTTTCAAATCGCAAGGTCCCATACAGACATTGTTCTGGCATTTCTGGGGTCCCATGGGTGGAAGGTGAATGAAGAAAAGAGTTCTCTATCACCTCTAACAAGAGTTTCATTCCTAGGGACTCTGATAGATTCGGTAGAAATGATGATTTACCTAACAAAGGCCAGATTGTCAAAACTTCTAGACTCTTGCCGTGTTCTTTATTCCACTTCTTGTCCTTCAGTGGCTCAGTGTATGGAAGTAATTGGTTTAATGGTAGCGGCAATGGACATAGTACCGTTTGCCTGCCTACATCTCAGACCGCTGCAACTTTGAATGCTCAGTCAGTGGAATGGGGATTACACAGATTTGTCCCCTCTACTAAATCTGGATCAAGAAACCAGGGATTCTCTTCTCTGGTGGCTATGTCAGGTCCATCTGTCCAAGGGGATGAGCTTCCGCTTGCCAGATTGGACTATGGTAACGACAGATGCCAGCCTTCTGGGCTGGGGTGCAGCCTGGAACTCCCTGAAGGCTCAGGGCTCGTGGACTCCGGAGGAGGCACTCCTTCCGATAAACATTCTGGAACTAAGAGCGATTTTCAATGCTCTTCAGGTGTGGCCTCAGCTAGCTGGGGTCAGGTTCATCAGATTTCAGTCGGACAATATCACGACTGTAGCCTACATCAACCATCAGGGGGGAACAAGGAGTTCCCTAGCAATGTTGGAGGTTTCAAAGATAATTCTATGGGCAGAGGTTCACTCTTGCCATCTATCAGCTATCCATTTCCCAGGTGTCGAGAACTGGGAGGCGGATTTTCTAAGTCGGCAGACTTTTCATCCGGGAGAATGGGAACTCCATCCGGAGATATTTGCTCAGTTGATTCAACTTTGGGGCAAACCAGAACTGGATCTCATGGCGTCTGGCCAGAACGCCAAGCTTCCTTGTTACGGGACCAGGTCCAGGGACCCCAAGGCAATGCTGATAGTTGCTCTAGCAGCGCCTTGGTCCTTTAACCTGGCTTATGTGTTTCCACCGTTTCCTCTGCTCCCTCGTCTGATTGCCAAGATCAGGCAGGAGAGAGCTTCTGTGATTTTGATAGCACCTGAGTGGCCACACAGGACTTTGTATGCAGATCTGGTGGACATGCCATCCTTTCCACCATGGACCCTGCCGCTGAGGCAGGACCTTCTACTTCGGGGTCCTTTAAACCATCCAAACCTAATTTCTCTGTGTCTGACTGCTTGGAGATTGAACGCTTGATTTTATCAAAGCGTGGTTTCTCTGAATCGGTCATTGATACCTTAATTCAGGCTCGAAAGCTGGTTACCAGGAAAATCTATCATAAGATATGGTGTAAATATCTTCATTGGTGTAAATCCACGGGTTACTCATGGAGTAAGGTCAGGATTCCTAGAATATTATCTTTTCTCCAAGAAGGATTGGAGAAGGGATTGTCGGCTAGTTCCTTAAAGGGACAGATTTCTGCTCTGTCTATTCTTTTGCACAAGCGTCTGGCTAATACTCCAGACGTTCAGGCGTTTTGTCAGGCCTTAGTTCGAATCAAGCCTGTGTTTAAACCTGTGGCTCCGCCATGGAGTCTAAATTTAGTTCTTAAAGTTCTTCAAGGGGTTCCGTTTGAACCTTTGCATTCCATAGATATCAAGCTGTTGTCTTGGAAAGTTCTGTTTTTGGTAGCTATCTCCTTGGCTCGACGAGTTTCGGAGTTATCGGCTTTACAATGTGATTCTCCTTATCTCATTTTCCATGCTGATAAGGTAGTGTTGTGTACCAAACCTGGGTTTCTTCCTAAGATGGTATCTAAGAAGAATATCAATCAGGAGATTGATGTTCCTTCACTATGTCCTAATCCTTCTTCAAAGAAGGAACGTCTATTACACAATCTTGATGTGGTCCGTGCTTTAAAATTCTATTTACAAGCCACTAAAGATTTTCGTCAAACATCTGCTTTGTTTGTGGTTTACTCTGAACAGAGGAGAGGCCAAAAGGCTTCGGCAACTTCTCTTTCTTTTTGGTTAAGAAGCATAATCCGCTTTGCTTACGAGACTGCTGGCCAGCAGCCTCCTGAGAGAATTACAGCTCATTCCACTAGAGCAGTAGCTTCCACATGGGCTTTTAAAAATGAGGCTTCTGTTGAACAGATTTGTAAGGTGGCGACTTGGTCTTCGCTTCATACCTTTTCTAAATTCTACAAATTTGATACTTTTGCTTCTTCGGAGGCTGTTTTTGGGAGAAAGGTCTTACAGGCAGTGGTGCCCTCCGTTTAAGCACCTGCCTTGTCCCTCCCTTCATCCGTGTCCCGTATCCCACAAGTAATGGATGAATCCGTGGACTGGATACACCTTACAAGAGCAAACAAAATTTATGCTTACCTGATAAATTTATTTCTCTTGTGGTGTATCCAGTCCACGGCCCGCCCTGTCATTTTAAGGCAGGTGTTATTTATTTTTTAAACTACAGTCACCACTGCACCCTATAGTTTCTCCTTTCACTTGCTTGTCTTCGGTCGAATGACTGGGAGTGGCAGTTAGGGGAGGAGCTATATAGACAGCTCTGCTATGGGTGATCCTCTTGCAGCTTCCTGTTGGGAAGGAGAATATCCCACAAGTAATGGATGATTCCGTGGACTGGATACACCACAAGAGAAATAAATTTATCAGGTAAGCATAAATTTTTAATTTTATTATCTTTCAATAAATTATCCCTATTCAGTCTAGAGATTTGATCAGATACTCTATTTAATACTCTAGGATCATATTCCCTCTCTATTAATTGTTTGGTTAAATCATCAGCATGTTGATCTACAAACACATTCAAAATGGTCCTTCCCATATTATTAAGACATCATCAATAAATCTAGTGTAAATTGTATTATGTTCCTTAAATAAATGTACCTTACTAAATATAAATGTCTTCTCAAAATCTGCTATATACAAAATGGAACTCTCTGAAGCAGGTCCTTATTACTAACGGTAAGCCTTGTTCTTTCACTTATTGATTGGGGGACTATTACTGTTATTTATCGACCCCAGACAAACTGCTATAAGTGGGACTCAGAATAAGTTGTTTTCACGGTCTTGATACATTGAAAACTTTGGGCTCATATATACAAAACTGTGACTGTTAAGTTGTGTTTTCCAACATTTTTGTGCTTTTCTCCATACACGGATTGTAATTCACGAGCTGAATAACTTTATCTTATTCCCGCAAAGTGTTATTTTACTATGAGCAATATGGATGACAAAAATAGGAGAGATTTGTTAAACTTATTAAAGGCACAGCAGTATTGGAAAATCCTAGCAAAGTTGGATTGGATAATCTTAATGTTAAGAAGGAGAAAGTTCACATCAAAGAATTAAAATTGTGCTGGGACATAGAATTCCTAGAACACTATTTGGAGGAAAAAAAAGATTCCCCGCGGCCTATGGATGAAGAAATTTCCAGCATTTCATAGGGAATATCCTGAGTTTATGAGTGATTGGAACCAATCGTTATCAGACTGCTCACTGACACTAATGGAAAAACTTGTGAAGTTTAAAAAGGAGCAAAGAGAAAGTATCCTAATAGAGATCAAAGAGATTGAGGAACAACTTGAAGAATTTAAAAATGATGATAACTTAATTCCCTTTCAGAAACAGCTTGACGGAATATTGGAAAAATTGGATAAAGAATTGTCAGATATGAAGTTTAAAAAATATGAAAGGGACTGTAAGGACTATGAATTGGGAGTGGTGTATAACTGGAACACGGTCAGACAGACCAATGGTAATAAAAAGCAAGGTAAAAAGGATAATAAAAGGAACAAGAATGACAAGAAAAACGTTACCTTTTCAAGTTTTGAATATTCTACCTCTGTTAATGAATCAGAATCAAAACTACCAGTTACTACTACTCCCACCACCTCAACAACTATCATAACACCAGCACGTTCTGAAATAGAGATGGGACCAAAACCAAAAAACGGATCAGGCAACAAGGGAGAAAAGAAAGCGACGGATATACAAGTGGTAACAGAAGAAGTGGTACCGAGATATCCTAGTCGAAACATACAGTGGATAAAAAAGAAAATTGAAAATGATAAATCTCTCATCTTGTGACCTGAGCCATTAGAAAAAAATATTCGTTATTGTTATTCAGCTGTCAGTTTTGCTGAACTGCTCTAAAGGTGTTTTTTTACTCATATTTGTATTTTGCTAATAATCAGTCTTATATGCGTATTTCTACTGACTACATAACAGCAGTGATTATTTTATACTATGTCCTTTTTGTATGTAGTCAGTTGAAATAAGCATAAAAAATACCTTTAGAGCAGTTCAGCAAAGCTGACAGCTGAATTACAATAACGAATAGCTGTTTTTCCTAATTAAATACACACCCCTGTTTCTGTCCAATTGAGTAGAAAGAGCCTTGTTAGTGACAGGAATAAAAGGAAGGCTCAGAGCTAGGTAGGGCATAGCCTCTGAAGAAGCGGGGAGGAGCCTGCGAAATGCATAAAGCCACACCCACCAATTCACAGGAGAAGTGAGTGTGTTAGTAGCGCAGTGGTGACTACAGCCGGCAATTGTTTGGTCACCGCTGCAATTTATTTCCAACGATCTCCTTAGTTCTTATCAGCCATTCAGGCTTTAATGTCATTGCAGCAATATTGCATCCCAGATAACCGTAAAACATGATAGGTAGATACCAGTGTTTACCATAGACAACATATAGAGTCAGATTTAAGTGACCGAAAAAAGAGGGATCACTGGGACGAATGTTGTTGATAACCCTGAAGGCTTTAACATACCTCATATGTTTGAGGTTTTTTATACCTTTTAACAAATAAACTGTGAATTTTACACTGCACTTAGATTGTGGATATTCATTTTTACACTAGATTTATTGATGATGTCTTAATAATATGGGAAGGACCTACTGAAATTTTGAATGCGTTTGTAGATCATCTGAATAACAATATGGGCAATTTGAGATTTACGTTTAATTCATCTACAGTAGAGATGCCTTATTTAGACGTTCTACTCACTCATAAAAATGACAGTGTAACCACCGAGGTGTTTAGAAATTAAATAAGTGTTAATACTTTACTCAGGGTGGATTCTCTTCACCCACATCATTTGAAACAAGGTATACCTAAAGGCCAGTATATTAGACTCAGGCAAAATTGTAGTACTCTAATTAGTTATTTACAACATGCGGATGATTTAACCAAACGATTAATAGAGAGGGGCTATGATCCTAGAGTATTAAATAGAGTATCTGATCAAATCTCTAGACTGAATAGGGATAATAGGGATAGGGATAAAAGATAATAAAAAGAAAGAAAGAAATATGATGGCATTCATTTTAGAACTACTTACTGCAGGCAGTTTAATGATATTTGCAAAATTGTTAGAAAGAGGCTACATATACTAGAAAAAGATATTGATTTAAAGTCTGTCTTTAAAAGCTGCAATTTTACCTCAAAATCTGAGACTATAGGGGATAAGATCTTTAAAGATCTCATAACACTTTGGGGCTAATAACACTAAAAACACAGCTGACCAAAGAAATTGGTTGTCCAAAAAAGTTGGTTTCTATAAATGTGGTGGTAAACCTTGCAAAAGTTGTAGCTATGCATTGACATGTGAATTTTCAATATGTTGGACTCACCTCCAGATTTTTGAAAGATAGAATTCATGAACATCTACTTACATTAGAGGCAGAAATACCAAAAACCCCTGTAGCAAAAGATTTTGCTAGACACATTGGGGGATTTAACTTTTTCAGGTTTCAAGGTATAGAACAGATACAATTATATTGACCGCAGCTAATTTACTTCCTGCAGGATATCATTGCCTGTGATTTCTTATCACTTTATTTTGTATTTTCTTGACTACATCTGGGGTAGATGATTCCCTATGATGGATATTATATCTTGATCACATGCCTACATTATGGGTTGTTTGATTTGATTTGTTCGCACATATGTGCCAAAGGTCCTCTTCCTATGTTTCCTTTTCTGTTCTTTATATATAAACTAAGAATGCATTTATCTTATATACAAATATATTGTGAGCGATGCTATAAGGATTCTTTTTGGACTTTGGCTAATATTGTAACCTATTCTCTGATGTGTATTTTTCCTAACCCTTTTTGCTAGGTTGATGTATTTACATATTTAAAATTTTGTTTTTTAAGTGTGTAGTCTATATTTGTAAATAAGTAAATGTTTTTGTTTCAATATATATAGTAAATTGCAGATAAGGGTTTCCTTTCATTTTGTCCATTTTAGATACATATGCATATGCTGGACCATGTTAATTTTGATTGGTCAAAATGGACACCTCCCTCTGCAATTTATTACCTGCAGATACACCTGTTCTCCAGCTCTAATGAAGTGCCCTTGAGGCAGGAAACGCGTCAGCTGAATGTCTGCTTGCTGTGCCTTTTGAAATCTTTTAATGGATACCGAATAAAGTGGATAAACTACATTATTCTCTCCTAATTCATTTGAATCTGGGACTGCTATTCAGGTGCTATTCAAAAGAAGTGCAGCCACTCCTCCTCCGTGCAAGCTGTTGTAAGGTAACTGCCAAACATTATGTAGAGCAAATCCATAACAGAAGTCAGCAGCACTGTCCAGGTTAAATATAAAAGATCTTTATTTCAACAATGCTGGGTCAAAAAAATACAAAGTTTTGGGAAAACACACTTACATGATTAAGGGTGTTGACCCAAAATGGTGTATCTTTTTGACCCAGTCTTGTTGAAATAAAGGTATTTTATATAAAGCCTGGACAGTGCTGCTGACTTCTGTTTTGGTATCACCTTAAAGGGACAGTCTATTCAAAATTAAACTTTCATGATTCAGATAGGACATGCAATTTTAAAACAATTTTCCGATTTTCCTTTATAATCAAATTTGTTTTGTTCTCTTGGTATTTTTAGTTAAAGGCTAAACCTAGGTAGGCTCATATGCTAATTTCTAAGCCCTTGAAGGTCACCTCTTATCGGAATGCATTTGACAGTTTAATCATAGCTAGAGGGCATTAGTCCATGTGTGCCATATAGATAACTTTATGCTCACACATGTGGAGTTATTTAAGAGTTAGCACTAAATGCCTGAAATGCAATTCAATAGATAATAAATAAATAGTCATGTGATAAGGGGGCTGTCAAAAGAGGCTTAGATACAAGTTAATTACATAAGTAAAAAGTATATTAATATAAAAGTGTTGGTTATGCAAAACTGGGGAATGGGTAATAAAAGGATTATCTATCTTTTTAAACAATAACAATTCTGGAATCTGGAGTAGACTTTCCCTTTAAACAAGAAGATACCAGAGACATTAATGAATAAATAGGGGAATATAGATTTTGCTCTTCATTATCTGGTACGTAGAATAAAATATTGTTTGTGTATTTTTTAGACTGTCACACATTTTGCTGCCATCTTATAGGGCAGTAATAGGCAGCAGAAGTTTCAAATTTAAGAAAATATTCAAGATAGCTTTTCCCCTTGCCTTTCATTTTCTGATGTTTAGCCACAGGAAGGCAGACCTTCTAACTGTCCCGTATTATGCAGGATTGTCATGGTTAGGTACACTATCCCACTCTCCCGTAAAACTGCCTTCTGTTCACTGATTTTACAGAAGACCTACCCAGAAATGCTCCCTCACAGCCACACCCTCAGCCCACCCAATGCCACCCTGATGTGCCAACTGGCCAGCATGATCTCCACTCTTACAGACCACATTTACCTGGACCTTATAAATGAGATTGCTTTGGAGGTACAGAAAGAATATTTTTCTGTTGTCTCTGTAGACTCTAGCCAAAAACACTTATTAAAATGATTGTCTCTGCTTGTCTCCTTTCCTAGAGACATTGTCATAACTGACAAAAAGCTCAGAAGGTCTAAAGATATAGCATAAAATGTACAAACTTTTTAAAATGAAGTGCTACTTTTTTTCCCAGAGAAGTTTGTTAAACAATGGCTGAAATCATATTAAACAAAACAAATACAAGTATTTCTCTAAAGGCAAATGTAAGATTAACTTTGTTTATGTTTGCCTAAGTATTAAAAACATTTATATATCCACAGACCCAGACACAAACACAATGCATCCTGGAGAGAAGAGGAAAAAGCAATTCTTGAACCTCAACTGCTGTCTGTATTGACAAAAAACATGGGCATTGCAGTTAGAGAGATGGTGAGCACCAGTATAGAATCACAGTAAATGCTTCACTATACTATACTGTCATTAATGTTCTGTAAATATACAAGCTGTTGCTAAACATTTAAATATTTTAGAAACAAAATAATACAGAGTCAAGATTTGAATGCCAAATAAAAATTACTGAAGCATTATGACATTTAAGTTTTAAGTTGGAAAACCCATGATGAGCTTCAAGAAGATGTGGGAGTCCGATATATGGAAATTATTAGCACATGGAAAGATAACTAACTGATGTCCAGAGACCAAAATGTTGCAGTAAATGGAAAATATTATAGTCAGGGACCTCAGAGAGTTGTATTGGCCCCAGTTCATTTAAATGCCCTAGAAGTGGTATTACTCTATTAACCTTAATTGGATACAGTTAATCTACAAAAAGTTCAAGTTCAATGAACTTAAAGTAAATAGAAGAGGAAATTTTGAAAATCAACAAAATCAACAGATTCAATGACAGAACTGAAAATGTCACCTATGTACAATTTGGAGCATATTTATTAAAGTGCGAGCGGACATGATACGATGTAGCGTATCATGTCCGCTGCTCATCTATAAATGCTGACAGCATGCGATGTTGGCATTTATCATTGCACAAGCAGTTCACCAGAACTCCTTGTGCAATACCACCCCCTGCAGATTTGCAGCCAATCATCCGCTAGCAGGTTGGTGTCAATCAACCCGATCGTGTTTGATCGGGTTGATTTCTGTCCGCCGCCTCAGAGCAGACAAACAAGTTATGGAGCTTCTGTTTCTGGCGAGCCATTCCGAGCTTGATAATTCGACCCCTATGTCTGCTTTCACTCCTCATACAATGGAAGAAAAATCATTGCCTTGCTTTAAGGTTAGAAGCATTATTAGAGATTGGCAAATTCTTAAGTTTTTTTGGGGTACTATACACGTCCATTAATTACTGTTATATTCTCAAACTTGTAAAGGCTCCCTCTGTCCTGAATTTATTAGGTTGTGCCTTTTTTACACATTCAGTGCTCTGTTAACAGCAACGAGATTTTGAGTTGGAGTAGGATTTAAAAGGAAATAACATTTGGAAATAAGTAGTAGAAGATTAGATCCCCAACCTATATTTCTTACACCCTTAATATTTAGCTTCATCATCAACTTTTTGCACCTCCAATTTTGGGGTTGATCAAAACATTGTAGAAAAGCTTATCAAATTATTACAAATCAAATATTGATTTCCATTGACTTCAATGTAAGTCGATTAAAATCTGTATTCAAATGTAAAATTTAAATGTTACACTCACATATTTGAATGTTACTTTTGATATTAAATTTTAACATCAAATATTCAATTTTAATAGAAACATATGTCAAGGGGGTCATTCACTTTACCATCCAAATGTTCATATATTTGCTCATCCCTAGAGCCAACTGTCTTCATTTTCTAGTAATAAATCTGAACTAATTGTTTCCTTCAACCCGTATATCTAAAAAAACAAGTCTCTATTTATTCATTCACTATGAATTGACAAACCAGGTGTTTAACAGTTAGCAATCGTATCATGCCCACTTTATTTTTTCTGATAAGATTAATGTGCAAAACATTTTTGTATGCCGCTTCTTGCAATGCATTGTTTAATTGCTAATATTTAATATATATAAAAAAACTAATCTTTCAACATTTGGCAAACAAATCTTATAGTACTTTGGCCAGGCATATGCAAATGATTTATAGAAAATATTTTCATCATGAGAATGATTTGCATTATAAAAACATAGCTTCAAAAGATTATCTTTAAAGGGACATTATTTTTTTATTTTCTTTCACGATTTAGATAAAGCATTCACTTCTGAACAACTTTCAAATTTACTTATTTTATCTAAGTTGCTTTATTCTCTTGATATACTTTGTTGAAAAGAATATCTAAATAGGCTCAGTAGCTGCTGACTGGTGGCTGAGCATAGATGCCTCATGTAATTGGCTCACCCATGTGTATTGCTATTTCTTCAACAAAGGATATCTAAAAAAATGAAGCAAATTAAATAATAGAAGTAAATTAGAATGTTGTTTAAAATTGTTTCTCTTTCTGAATCATGAATGAAAAAGTTTGGATTTCATGTCCCTTGAAGATCTGTTGTTCCCCAGTTAAACACTCACTGTGTTACTAGACATGTGCACGGGCAAAATGTTTGTTTCAGCCAAATCATTTGTTTAGAATATTCAACTTCGTATTTTAAATATTTGGTGCCCGTGCTGTTTGGTATTCACCTTGTTTTAAACAAAACTGGACATAATGGGGTAGATTTATCAAGCAGTGGATGCTGCAATCTACCCCCTGTAGTGAGGTGGCGGACAGCAATCATCCTGATCGGATACAATCGGGATGATTGACACCCCCTGTTAGTGGCAGGGGGCGGCATTGCACAAGCATTTAATGAGAAATGCTTGTGCAATGATAAATGCCAACAGCGTATGCTGTCTGCATTTATCAATGTACGGCGGACATGATCCTCTACAGCTTAGGCTCCAAAACAATGCTGAGATAAACCTCTTTCAGTTATGTAGGGAGTTAGATTGCAATACAAACCCAACATGCGTACACAATAACCTATTCCCCCACAGAAGTCAAAGGTGCAAACACAATCACAGTCTCAAGTGTGCTAATCCGACATACAAATATGAATATTTCACATTCCGATGTTCTTCACATAGAATAATATGTTCTATTTATTCATGAATACATATTTTGTTCATGTTTTCATCTACTTAACAGCAAAGGGCTCCAATGCACTTTTATATCGGTAAATATGAGCAAATACTGCTGTGAAAAATTGCCTTTATTGTTTAACCTTTTGATCTTTTGTTTAAAAAATACACAAAAATATTCTGCTCTCATGGACATCAAAAAATTGCAAACACAACACAGGTTTACCACCCCCAAAAAAAGATGTTTGTTATATATATGTGTGCCACAATTATTGGTACCCCTATGAATTCATATGTGAAAAATATATTTCAATTATATTCCCATAAATATTTTTAAAAAATTAGTACACCTGGGTGTCTACGAGCAGGAAATTGTTTAAACATGACTTCCTGTTTCACAGGGGTATAAATATGAATTAACACATCAGTCATTCATCACAATGGGTAAGACCAAGGAATGTAGCTTTGATGTGCTGCAAAAGGTTGTTGAGCATTACAAAATGGGAAGTGGCTATAAGAAAATAGCAAAAGCATGGAAAAATGCTCATTTCCACAATCAGGGCAGTAATTAAGAAATTTCAGTGTACTGGAAATGTTATGAACCAACCTGGAATAGGATGTGTGTCTATATTGTCTCAACACACTGTGAAAATAATTGTTCGAGTGGCCAAAATATCTCCAAGGATCACAGCTGGAGAATTGAAGAAGTTATTTGGGTTTTGAGGTCATAAAGTCTCCAAAACTACAATCGGATGTAGCCTACATCACCACAAGTTGTTTGGAAGGGTTTCAAGAGAAAAGCTTCTACTGTCATCCAAAACCAAACTCAAGCACCTTAAGTTTGCCAGGCCCTACTGGTACTTCAAATGGGATTGGGTTCTATGGTCAGATGAAACCAAAATAGAGCTTTTTGGCAATAAACACCAGAGGTGGGTTTGGCGCACACAGAGAGGTAGCAATATGGAAAAGTACCTCATGCCCATGGTTAAATATGGTAGTGGTTCTTTAATGTTTTGGGGCTTTTTTTGCCAAAGGACCTGGGCATTTTGTTAGGATACATGGTATCAATGACTCTATCAAATATTAACAGATATTAAATAAACACCTTGCTGCTTCTGCCAGAAAGCTTAAAATGGGCCATGGTTGGATCTTTCAGCAGGACAGTGTTTGAAAACATACATCAAAATCAACACAGAAATTAACTTATCACAAAAACAAAGTCCTGCCATGGCCATCCCAGACCCCTGACTTGGACCCCATAAAAAACCTTTGGGGTGAACTGAAGATGAGAGTCCTACAGCATTGTCCTCGAAATTTGAAGGAACTGGAGATATTCTGTATGGAGGAATGGTTTCAGATCCCTTTCTATGTATTCTCCAACCTCATCAGGCATAATAGGAGAAGACTCTTGGCAAAGGGAGGTAGCACAAAGTATTGACTAAAAGGGTGCCAATAATTGTGGCACACATATATTTAACAAAAATGTAATTTATTTTTGGATAAACATGTGTTGTGTTTGCAATTGTTTGATATCCATAAGAGCAGAGTATTCTAGTGTACTTTTTGAACAAAAGATCAAAAGGTTAAATAATAAAAACTATTTTTCACAGCCTTATTTGCTCATATTTACCAAGGGTGCAAATATTTTTGGAGGGCACTGTATATATATGTCTGTAAATACATATATACACATATAAATACATATGTATACATATATACACATATATACATGCATATAGATCTTTAGCCATTTATATGTATGTATACATTATTATTATTATTATTCTTTATTTATAAAGCGCCAACAGATTCCGCAGCGCTGGAGCAAAAAGAGAAAGAATACACTTTAAAGCACTCACAGGTCACTATTGAGTAATATTGATATAAAGAAATCAAAAATGAAATCCAAGATTAGAGGAGACACAAACTGAACTATAATTAAAATTTAACTTTTATTGGGGTCTAGAAATAAAATAGGAAAAAAAAAAAAACTTTAAAAACACACTTAGGCACCGATTGTAGTCTACTTGGCTTGGTGTGACAATGTCACATAATACCTAGAATTCTTCAACAGAAACTCTTGTGTGCAATTGATATTGCAATTAATTTGCCTGCTTGTATTCAGTGGAATAGACGTGTATATTCACACTAATAATTAGTATTGATTCTATGCAGGTATGATATATAGAGTATCTTTGATTGAAAGTCTCTAGTGTTGAGAAAATAGTACGTTCGTGAAAAACCTAAAGTTCAAGTTATATTGTAGGAACATCTACTGGTATTACCACATATGTCTCAACATGAGGACATAAACTCATGTTGTTAGATACCTTAAAGTTATGTTAATGGAGTGATGGATGAATTTTCAACCTATATCACTTGAGCAGGAGTATTATACTTAATGATATATTTATGAATTTGTGTGGCCACAAAAAAAACGGTAAATTAATACTTGAGTTGTACATTAAATGGTCTCCATATAGTATATGGATATTCACGGTGTTATTAATAGACCAATTTTTTGACACATTTTACAGGTAAAAATTCCTTGTGTACTAAAGTTGTACGCTGGGCTGTCTTCACCAATATATTAATATAAAAATATAGTTATTATTACGGTTCAGATTTTAGCCGGTTATAACCTGTATCTGTGTTACCATATACAGTTGAAAGTAAATCTTATACTGGAAATACGTTCTAACTTAATGAGTTCAGTGAAGAACTAAATCTTTCACATGTTTAAATGTCTAGCAGATTCTGAGTATAGTATTTATTTGCTTGCTCAGTTGTATGAGAGGTTAACTGTGTCTCTGGTCACACACACATGCGTATCACAGTCTAAAAATTTAACAATGATACAATGTCTCAATTACACTGTTATGTGGCAGTAATTCACCAAACTATTTGTGCATTAGCGTGTGCCGACATCCGCTGCTATCTGTATGTAATATACTTTTATATATCTCAAATTAAGCAAAACCCCTTTTCCATAAGTTAGATATATTACCAGCTGTGACCATCTACAAATCATAAAAGGGCAGATTCTGAGTATAGTATTTATTTGCTTGCTCAGTTATATGAGAGGTTAACTGTGTCTCTGTTCCCACACACATGCATATCACAGTCTGAATATTTAGCAATAATACAATGTCTCGAATGCACTGTTATGTGGCAATACTTCACAAGACTGTTTGTGCATTAACGTGTGCCGACATCCGCTGCTTGTTGTATGTAATATACTTTTATATACCTCAATTTAAACAAACCACTTCCCGTTAAGTTAGATATACTACCAGCTGTGACCATCTACAAATCATAAAACGGCAGATTCTGAGTATAGTGTTTATTTACTTGCTCAGTTGTATGAGAGGTTAATTGTGTTTTTGTTCACACACACATGTGTGTCACAGTCTAAATATTTAATAATGATACAATGTCTCAAATACACTGTTATGTGGCAGTAATTCACAGGACTGTTTGTGCATTAGCGTGTGCCGATATCCGCTGCTTTATGAATGTGATATACTTGTATATACCTCAATTTAGACAAAACCGCTTTCCATTAAGTTAGGTATACTATCAGCTGTGACCATCTACAAATCATAAAGGGGCAGATTCTGAGTATAATATTTATTTGCTTACTCAGTTGTATGAGAGGTTAACTGTGTCTCTATTCACACACACATACGTATCATAGTCTGAATATTTAACAATGATACAATGACTCGAATGCACAGTTGTGTGACAGTAATTCACAAAACTGTTTGTGCATTAGCGTGTGCCGACATCTGCTGCTTTTTTGTATATAATATACTTTTATAAACCTCAAATTTTAATAAAACCGCTTTCCGGTAGGTTAGGTATACTAACAGCTGTGACCATTACCTGCCTGAAAGAGTGATATGCTCTCAGGCATTCTCAAACACTAGGTTAGTTTAATAAAACGTTATAGCCAGTAACACTTTGCTAGCCAGACGTATATTGTTATTTAAACATTAATAGCCATCAGTAAAGTCTGGATAGATGCAGTGAAAAGACTACAGTAATTGAATCGGTAGCTTAAGGCTTACTAAAAACACAGGAGCTCCTAGGACTCCTCACCATTGCCCTAACGTCCCTGACATGTTTCGCCACTTAACGCTGCCCATGGGTACAAGGATAACAGTACAATGGAGAAACAATACGATAAGACAAATACAGAGAGAATTGCGGGCCCTATTCCCGTAGGAACTTACAATCTAGATAAATATCTCTATGTTAAAGCCCTTTGCCTTCATGTTTTTTTTTTCACCTGAGACCTCATATTTTTATTTTTGAGCCCTTATAACTTTTTTTGTGCAATATTTTTTCAAATAATTTTTATTAGATAGTGTTATTATGAGTATAACTGTACTTTGTAATGTATTTTTGATGTGTTTTGTTACACTTGTTTCAGGAAACAGTTAACCAGAGCTCTGAGGTCATGCTAACCCAACGTGCGTTAACTTAAATTGCGCTCAACTGATCGTGTTTACTTTTAACTTGTAATACCAGTGAAAAACCCGAACAGCCACTCATAATCTAGCCCAAAATTATAAAATCTCACCAGATTTCCAGTTAATTGGCTGCAGTATTGATGATTGTTTTGGTCATGCAGGTTGCTATCTTCACACAAAGCAGCGACATCATCTTGTAGGCAGGAATGTTTCCAGTGTTAGTATTGTTTATTTCTTTAAAGGAATGTATGTTCTTGTTTCACAGGTAGGGTCAAAGGACTAGAACACTTTGTACCTATGTAATATAGGTAGCAATATTACAATGGATGTGGTTATTATTTTCATGGTGGCTGATTACAGTGTGCAATTGTAAGGAGATGATATTAATTAGTGAGCTACATACAGAGTGCTGTCACTAAAGTAACTTATAGTAACAGCTGTCTTGCCGTCTGTTTTGTTTCTTGCGATGCCACGTCCTGGCATGCAATGAACCCCCAGTATTACAGCCCTCACAATATATCTGATTATAATGGGAGTCTTTAAAAACACTTAATTACACATGTACTTTATATACATATTTACACACACAAACACACACATATACAGTATACAGTATATATATATATATATATCACTTTTAATCTGATGAAAGAGAGTTTACATCTCTGAAACGTCATCTAATAAAGCTGACTTTGCTGTGAAAAATCCTGAGAGTGCAACTTTGTTTTGGGACTGTTGTAAGCATTGCTGCACCCAGGTGGTTGACCTTGGAGGGAGGATTCATTTTCCATGGTGTTTATATATATATATATATATATATATATATATATATATATATATATATATATATATACATACATATTTAGACACATACATATATTATAGCCATTTGCAGTCAAATACCTGGCCATATACTATATACCTTTTAACTCTTATAAAACTTTTTAAATATTTTTATGAATATTATTATTTTTAGACTAGGTGATAAGCCTGCCCAGAGGGCAGTCTATGTGGTAAAAATGAAAACCCCAGGCTACAAAAAATAAAAAAGTAAAAATACAGAATAAAAATAAACACCGCTATCCAAAATAATAAAATAAATAAAAAATTCCCCCCAAAATAAATACACCCCCTAATCTAATACTAAATTACCAAAAAAAAAAAACCCTAATAGTAAAGCCCCAAATAAGTACTCACGGTTTCATAAGTCCAGTGGAAAAGGTCTTCTTCCAGACGGGTCCATCATCTTCATCCACAGGGAAGGCGCGCGGAGCAGAGGTCCGAAGCGGTCTTCCCAGGTGTGGCGATCCTCGGCAGTGGTCATCTGTGGTGGCGTCGGCAGTCCTCAGCGGCGGTGGTGGCAGTCCTCGTGGTGGTGGTGGTCCTCAGCGGCATGGAGGCTCCTCTTCATCCGATGTCCATCGTATACTGAATATTGAATGCAAGGTACCGCAATCAATTTGGGGTATCTTGCATTCCTATTGGCTGAATTTTTTCAAAACAGTCAATAGGATTAGAGCTACTGAAATCCTATTGGCTGTCGATTTTGAAAAAATTCAGCCAATAGGAATGCAAGGTACCCCAATAAATATGGGTTACCTTGAATTCAATCTTCAGTGTGCGGCGGACGATCGCATGAAGAAGAACCTCCATGACTTTGCCAAGGAGCGCCACTACCGATGAATGCCGCCAAGGATCATCACATCTGGGAAGCCCGCTCCAGACCTCCGCTCCGTGCCGTCTTCGCTGCGCGCACATCTGGGAAGACCGCCACATCTGAGAAGACCGCTCTGGACTTCCACGCCACCTTTGCTGTGGATGAAGATGATGGACCTGCCTGGAAGAAGACATTCTCTGCAGGGCTTCTAAAACCGTGAGTACCTATTTGGGGCTTTTGTGTTAGTGTTTTTTTACATTTTTAGGGGGGGTTTGTTTTTTTAGATTAGGGTTTATTGGGCAATTTGCAAAAGGGCTAAATGCCCTTTTAAGGGCAGTGAAAAAGAGTTGAATACCCTTTTAAGGGCAATGCCCATACAAATGCCCCTTTAGGGGCAATGGGTAGTTTAGGTTTTTTTAGTGTTAGACTTTTTTTTATTTTGGGGGGTTTGGTGGGTGGGGGGTTTTACTGTTAGGGGGGACTTTGTTTATTTTTAAAGTGAAGGTAAACGTTGATGAATGAAAGCCCATTTTTAAAAAAATACTATTAAAAGCAGGGGCACTTTCATTCATCAAAGTTTATAAAGCAGCTGTTTTGTTTAAAAACGTACCTCTCTCCTCTTCACAGCCGGAGCAGCTTCCCCCACCGGGAGATCCTCTCTTCACACATCAGCAATGATCAATCTGGCTTTCTCCAATCACGGCATGGCCTCAGGCAATGATTCTCCCTGAAAAGCTGTGATTGGAGGAAGCCGGATTAATAATTTCTGACGTGTGGTAGTTTATTCTTAGATTAGTGGGTGTTTTTATTTTGAGGGGGGCTTTTTTATTTTCATAGGGATTAGGTTTATTTTTTTATTTTGGGTAGTGTTGTTTATTTTTGGAATGTTAGCCTTTTTTATTTTCTGTAATTTTAGATTAATGTAATGTAATTTTTTAATTTTTTTATTTTAATTGTAATGTAATTAAGGGGTTAATTTAGGGGGTGTTAAGTTAGGGGGCTGAGTCATTAAATTAGTTTTTTGCGTTGTGGGGGTTGGTGGTTTAGGAATTAATAGGTCAATTAGGTTTAATGCGTTGTGGGGGGTTGGTGGATTAGGGGTTAATAGATGTATTAGGTAGTTTGCGATGTTGTGGTTGGCGGATTTAAGGGTTAATACATTTATTGTTTTTTTTTTCTTAATGCTTCATGCAGGCTGTTAGTTTATTTTTTTCTTAACAGTTCGTACGGCGGTTCATTTTTTTTTTTTTTTTAAGTGCTTATTGCGGTGGTTAGGTTTTTTTTTATTACTTATTGCGGACGGTTAGGGTTTTTCTTTTAATACTTATTACAAACGGCTATTTTTTTTTCTCTGTAATACTTCATTTGCCTTTGTTGCATCCTGGTGGTTTCCGAAAATGGCAGGGTCCTGCCATGGACCACCCTGCCATTTTTGGAATCCACCTAGATGCAGCTTCGCATTGTTTTTCACGATTTAGGTTTTTGATCTATGTATTAGTGTCATATCATTAATATGTGTCTATGTGATTTATTTTATGAATATCATCTCCATAAAATCATGTACCTACCTTGTAAGAAGGTTTGTATAAGGTGAGAAAATTATTGCTCCTAATACTGTTTTTTGAGGTAGTTGTCCCCACCAATTATATATAATTTGTGAAGAGCAACAGAGCAAAAAATAAATAAATGAAATATACAATAATATATAGTGTGCTCATATTTCTTTTAGGACTTCTTTAACATACAATATTAATGGCAAATTCTAATGCAAAAAAACACACTCCAATTTTTTTACAGCATGCAGTTTTTATATTATGATTATACATTTGCTTACAATGGCTGCATTTAATTATCTTCTGTTGCAAATCATTAATTGTTCTTGTTTAACATTTAGGGCTCCATTCAAGCTGCGTATATAGCTTTGGAGGCCATTCACTGCAGGCTCGCATGAGCCGATAGTCAGACTTCTGCTTCTGAACTTTAATGCCAGCTCTTAGCTGGCAGATAAAAAATCATCCTGGACATGATCGCTCTGAGTTATTGACAGCCTTTACTCGTGCGCCATTGGGTTATTGTGAGCACTGGGCACATTACACAAGCACATGCTTGTGCAATGTCAAATACGGGTAGCGTATTGCTGTCTGCTTTCTGCCATCCCAGGTGGACAGGTTCACAGAAGTGAATCTTGCCCGTCCAGGCTTTATTAAGGGATAGATTACTAGTGGAGCACTATTTAGTACTCCCACTCAAGCATAAACAGCGCTGGACAAAGGATTTTCTTTGGATTGCGCTTATATTATGAGTTGAAAGAAAATAGGTTGCGCATAAGTGCGTCTTATTAAAATATTACATTTAAAATATTTTAAACAATTTATAAAAAATCTCAAACATTCTGTAAAATATTCCATAGAATAAATATTTGTATTTTACAGTATGTTTAATTTTAAATTTGTATTCATTTTTAAAATATTTTATATGTAATATTTCAATATCGCGCCTTAAGATTACTAAGATTACTAAACTTTCATGCGACCGATTTAAAACCTAAATCATGAAACACAATGCGTAAAACGCATATTTTCCATTCCTATGTTCTTCACATATTTATATATATATATATATATATATATATATATATATATATATAACACACAGAGAAAACCCAGCACTCACTTACAAGCTCTCAGCTAAGATTTAAAAGCAAAAATGGAAAGGTTAGTCACCGCATCTGGCCAAATGGGAAAAGCTCAGGTACCACGTCAAGGTCCTTTCCAATACCTGAGACCCTAAAACAGCCACACAATGCAAGCTTTCAAATCCAAACAAACTGAAAACAAGGGAAGGGTGCACAGGAATATGTAACCACCCTAGACATATACAAAACACGGAAGGGAACTGCACTCTCATACCGGACCGGGTACACATCCCATGACCCTGCAACATGCTCAGCCCTGGGTGCCACTGGCACTCACAGGAAGCTGTGCTGTCCCCAGAGCCACAAGCAGTTAACCCCAGACAGGTCTGGGTGCAAGAACCATAGGGAAAATTACAAAAAACAAATTAATACAACACACAGAGAAAACCCAGCACTCACTTACAAGCTCTCAGCTAAGATTTAAAAGCAAAAATGGAAAGGTTAGTCACCGCATCTGGCCAAATGGGACAAGCTCAGGTACCACGTCAAGGTTCTTTCCAATACCTGAGACCCTAAAACATGGGATGTGTACCCGGTCCGGTAGGATGGGATGTGTACCCTTCCGTGTTTTGTATATGTCTAGGGTGGTTACATATTCCTGTGCACCCTTCCCTTGTTTTCAGTTTGTTTGGATTTGAAAGCTTGCATTGTGTGGCTGTTTTAGGGTCTCAGGTATTGGAAAGAACCTTGACGTGGTACTTGAGCTTGTCCCATTTGGCCAGATGCGGTGACTAACCTTTCCATTTTTGCTTTTAAATCTTAGCTGAGAGCTTGTAAGTGAGTGCTGGGTTTTCTCTGTGTGTTGTATTAATTTGTTTTGTAATTTTCCCTATGGTTCTTGCACCCAGACCTGTCTGGGGTTAACTGCTTGTGGCTTTGGGGACAGCACAGCTTCCTGTGAGTGCCAGTGGCACCCAGGGCTGAGCATGTTGCAGGGTCATGGGATGTGTACCCGGTCCAGTATGATAGTGCAGTTCCCTTCCATGTTTTGTATATGTCTAGGGTGGTTACATATTCCTGTGCACTCTTCCCTTGTTTTTAGTTTGTTTGGATTTGAAAGCTTGCATTGTGTGGCTGTTTTAGGGTCTCAGGTATTGGAAAGGACCTTGACGTGGTACCTGAGCTTGTCCCATTTGGCCAGATGCGGTGACTAACCTTTCCATTTTTTCTTTTAAATCTTAGCTGAGAGCTTGTAAGTGAGTGCTGGGTTTTCTCTGTGTGTTGTATTAATTTGTTTTGTAATTTTCCCTATGGTTCTTGCACCCAGACCTGTCTGGGGTTAACTGCTTGTGGCTCTGGGGACAGCACAGCTTCCTGTGAGTGCCAGTGGCACCCAGGGCTGAGCATGTTGCAGGGTCATGGGATGTGTATCCGGTCCGGTATGAGCGTGCAGTTCCCTTCCGTGTTTTGTATATATACAGTGGGGAAAAAAAGTATTTAGTCAGCCACCAATTGTGCAAGTTCTCCCACTTAAGAAGATGAGAGAGGCCTGTAATTTTCATCATAGGTATACCTCAACTATGAGAGACAAAATGTGGAAACAAATCCAAAAAATCACATTGTCTGATTTGGAAAGAATTTATTTGCAAATTATGGTGGAAAATAAGTATTTGGTCACCTACAAACAAGCAAGATTTCTGGCTCTCACAGAGCTGTATCTTCTTCTTTAAGAGGCTCCTCTGTCCTCCACTCATTACCTGTATTAATGGCACCTGTTTGAACTTGTTAACCGTATAAAAGACACCGGTCCACAACCTCAAACAGTCACACTCCAAACTACACTATGGTGAAGACCAAAGAGCTGTCGAAGGACACCAGAAACAAAATTGTAGACATGCACCAGGCTGGGAAGACTGAATCTGCAATAGGCAAGCAGCTTGGTGTGAATAAATCAACTGTGGGAGCAATAATTAGAAAATGGAAGACATACAAGACCACTGATAATTTCCCTTGATCTGGGGCTCTACGCAAGATCTCACCCCGTGGGGTCAAAATGATCACAAGAATGGTGAGCAAACATCGCAGAACCACACGGGGGACCTAGTGAATGACCTGCAGAGAACTGGGACCAACGTAACAAAGGCTACCATCAGTAACACACTATGCCGCCAGGGACTCAGATCCTGCAGTGCCAGACGTGTCCCCCTGCTCAAGCCAGTACATGTCCGGGCCCATCTGAAGTATGCTAGAGAGCATTTGGATGATCCAGAAGCGGATTGGGAGAATGTCATATGGTCAGATGAAGCCAAAGTAGAACTGTTTGGTAGAAACACAACTTGTCGTGTTTGTAGGAGAGAGAACAGCATACCTACTGTGAAGCATGGGGGTGGCAACATCATGCTTTGGGGCTGTTTCTCTGCAAAGGGAACAGGACGACTGATCCGTGTACATGAAAGAATAAATGGGTCCATGTATCATGAGATTTTGAGTGCAAACCTCCTTCCATCAGCAAGGGCATTGAATATGAAACATGGCTGGGTCTTTCAGCATGACAATGATCCCAAACACACCACCCGGGCAACGAAAGAGTGGCTTCGTAAGAAGCATTTCAAGGTCCTGGAGTGGCCTAGCCAGTCTCCAGATCTCAACCCCATAGAAAACCTTTGGAGGGAGTTGAAAGTCTGTGTTGCCCAGTGACAGCCCCAAAACATCACTGCTCTAGAGGAGAGCTGCATGCAGGAATGGGCCAACATACCAGCAACAGTGTGTGACAACCTTGTGAAGATTTACAGAAAACGTTTGTCCTCTGTCATTGCCAACAAAGGATATATAACAAAGTATTGAGATGAACTTTTGATATTGACCAAATACTTATTTTCCACCATAATTTGCAAATAAATTCTTTCCAAATCAGACAATGTGATTGTCTGGATTTGTTTCCACATTTTGTCTCTCATAGTTGAGGTATACCTATGATGAAAATTACAGGCCTCTCTCATCTTCTTAAGTGGGAGAACTTGCACAATTGGTGGCTGACTGAATACTTTTTTCCCCACTGTATATATATATATATATATATATATATATATATATATATATATATATATATATATATATATATATATGTATATACACACACACACACACAGTGAGTGCATTTCTCTCTTTGTATATATATAAATGAAACTACTGTTCATGTAAAATACATATCTATACCTATATAGCTATAGGAATAGATATGCAGATATTGGTATATACTGATATATATATATATATATATATATGTATTTGTATTTATAGTACATATACATTAAAATACAAAAATATTTTAATATATATGTACACACATATATACACATATTAATACATATGTATGTATCCCTATGTTAAAGCCTTCTGCAGACCTTTTTTTCTAACACCTGAGACCTCAGATAGTGTTATTATCAGTGTAAGTGTACTATTAAATGTATTTTTTATGTTATTTGTGCAACTTTTTAGTTTTGCATAACAGTTAACCAGAGCTCTGAAGTCGCACTAACCCGGTGCGCATTAAATTTGATTGCGTTCAAGCAAATGAGTTTACTTTCAACTCGTAATATGTGCATTATTTCTGTAGTGCGAAAATAGCCGCAAAATTCCCCTTATCACTTACTCGTAACAATTAGCGCACCATTTGTAATCTAGCCCTTAATGGGGCCCTTAATATCCCATGACTATTTACACTGCCTTAAATTTACCATTTGTGTCTCCCACTGAAAATCAATGGGAAGTGCTAAACAAGAATTTACATGGTACAAAGCATCATTTTACCCTGACAAACATTGACCAAAATTAATTTTTCAATACTAGGCAATAAGGCAAAAAAGTGTACCTGAAACAAATTCATTTTACAGTGTCTAAGGTTAACATCATTCTCATGTGTAAAATGAAACTTTTGAAATCAATCCTGAGAAGTGTTAATCCGAATGTCATGTGCATATAGGCATAATTGGCACACTGGCATATTTGCCCAATGATTATATTTGTTAAAGGGACAGTCTAGACCAAAATAAACTTTTATGATTCAGATAGAGAATGTAATTTTAAACAATTTTCCAATTTACTTTTATCACCAGTTTTGCTTTGTTCTCTTGGTATTCTTAGTTGAAAGCTAAACCTAGGAGGTTCATATGCAAATTTCTAAGCCCTTGAAGACCGCCTCTTCTCTCAGGGCATTTGACAGTTTGTTACTACTAGAGGGTGATAGTTCATGTGTTTCATATAGATAACACTGTGCTCATGCACGTTGAGTTCCAGTGAGCCAGCTCTGATTGGCTAAAATGAATGTCTGTCAAAAGAACTGAAATAAGGGGGCAGTTTGCAGAGGCTTAGATACAAGGTAATCACAGAGGTTAAAAGTATATTTATATAACTGTGTTGGTTATGCAAAACTAGGGAATGGGTAATAAAGGGATTATCTCTTTTTAAACAATAAAAATTCTGGTGTAGACTGTCCCTTTAAAGGAACTGTCTACCCGAAAATATTTATTGTTTGAAAAAATAATCACTTTATTACCCATTCCCCAGTTTTGCATGACCAATGCTGCTATATTAATATACTTTTTACCTCTGTGATTACCTGGTATCGAAGCCTCTGCTGACTGCCCCCTTATCTCAGTGCTATTTGCAAACTTGCCTTAGAAACAGGCAGAGCTTTAAAGGTTTGGTTGTGCAAAGCTGGAGAATGGGTAGTAAAGGCGTTATTTATATTTTTAAACAATAACAACAAAAAACAAGTAAACTGTCTAACTTTTTTAATGTTTTCCATCACTGATTCAGAAGTCCACTTTTTCAAATTGGTAAATTTTTAATCTAAAAACAAGAATAGTGTGGAAAATAATTTTCTTATGAAAGAAAGTGGCTGCAACTATTCTCATCTTATTAAACAGGATTTTCACATTTCTCATATTGCAAACAGTTGCATCGCTACAGGGGGGCCAGGGGGGGGGGATTTGCCCCCCCTGAGAAAAGACTTGCCACCCCGCCACCAACCCCTGCTGCTGGTGTTTTCTAAGAGTCCTCACTGAAAATGAGTAATAAATTATGCGCAGCGCAGCAGCAGCACATGCCTCCACTCCACATGTTCAGTTAGTTGGATTTGATTTTTTGAGCCCCCAGGAGGCCCCACCAACCACACGTGCCTCGTGCTAGCCTGGCTCTACACGCAGCACCATGGCACTACAATACGCCATGCTTGATGGCTTCTGGGGCTATTTGCTTCTCTTCCTCCACTGAGAGCGTTTGCTTGCACATCCCAGAATTAGGATGGTAGTATTTGCTGGAGCTGCACTGTGACTGAGAGCGGTTGCCTAGAATATCATCCCTGAGTCTGGAAGTATAAGTATTTATTGGATCCTGGGTCGGAAACGAATGATCCAAGGTACTTTGTTTATTTGTTCCCATGAGAGACACAGTGGGGTGTGTTACACATACAAGTTGCAGATATAGTACTGTTTCATAATTTAGCATGCTGCCCGCTGCCCAGTGAATCTTGCTGCTGTAATATTTTGATATTATGAAAATGCTAATATTAGGTATCGTCAAGACCCAGGTCTTATCGGCTGTTCAGATGCTCTATTAGGCAGTCAGTGAGGATGAGCCAGCCTTTAGCCAGGTACAACTTTTTCAATGGATAGATCATGGTATATCCATTATGTGATTGTGAATATGCGCATGTTAAAGTGCACTATATATACATAAAGTTGGGGTATGGACTCAGTTAAAGTCGGATCAGAGCTTGTCATGGGTTAAGTAAGCCTGGACTGCTACAGATAAATACAACAGTTAAATACATAATTGAACTCTTTGCTACTTTTTGGTTAGACCTCCAGTTCTAGCCAGCCCACTCCCAGAGTCCAAGGTCATGTTCCTACAGCACACTGAGCACAAGGAACATGACCAGAGACTGGGAGAGGACAGTGTGCAGGACAGAGAGCATGGGAAGGAGCAGCATCAACAGGCACTGGGAGACTGGAGATAATTTGGCTCACAGTGTCTATCAGAGAGACTGGTCTGGAAGAGAATTTGGCTCACTTTCTGTCAGAGAGACAGACTGGGAGAGAATTTTTCTGACACTCAGTGAGCAAAATTCTCTCCCAGTATCTTTGACAGTGAGCCAAATTCCCCCCCAGTCTCTCTGAAAGACAGTGAGACAAATTCTCTCCAAGTCTCTCTGACAGACAGTGAGACACATTATCTCCCAGAGAGACTGGAGAGAATTTGGCTCACTGTCTGTCAGAGATACTGGGAGGGAATTTGGTTCACTGTCAGGGAGAGTGGGAGAGAAATTGGCTCACTATCTGTCAGAGAGACTGGGAGAGAATTTGGCTCACTGTCTGTCAGAGAGACTGGGAGAGAATTTTGCTCACTGTCAGGGAGTCTGGGAGATAATTTGGCTCACTGAGTGAGCCAAATGTTTCCCCAGTCTTTCTGACAGACAGTGAGCCAAATTCATTCTCAGACCAGACTCTCTGACAGACACTGTGAGCCAAATTATCTCCCAGACTCTCTGACAGTCAGTGAGACAATTTCTCTTCCAGTCTCTCTGACAGACAGTGAGACAATTTCTCTCCCAGTCTCTCTGACAGACACTGTGAGACAAATTATCTCCCAGTCTCTCTGACATACAGTGAGCCAATTTCTTTCACAGTGTCTCTGACAGACAGTGCGCCAATTTCTCTCCCAGTCTCCCTGACATATAGTGAGCCAAATTCTCTCACAGTCAGGGTCTCAGGGTCTGTTCATTGGTCTTCATTAGTGACATATCTAACATAGGGGATTCATTACAGAGCCCTGGTCACTGGTGTGTCTAAAATTGTTTTAAACTATTAAGAAAAGCTTTGAAGTGTTTTCCTCTGAACTGAAGCCATACCTGAGGAAGAAAGAAAAACTCTTGATGGCTTCTCTTTTAAGTATTAGGTTAGTATAATAAGAAGGTATCATTGCATACCACATTACTCTGGTATTTTGAAATCCTATTTATATATATTTATTTAGTTTATTTTCAGTGGTATGATTTAATGGTGAAAATTATTAGTGCCCCCCCAGTTTGAGAGTAGTATCTTATGTGCCCCCCCCTATATATTGTTCCTAGAGTCACCACTGATTGCAAATCATAAAACCAGTAAGATTTAAGGTTTAAAATATAGTCAAAAGTTGCAGAACTCCCTTTAATGACTGTGTTTTGAAAAACTCTCCCAGTACAGTCAGAGTTTACAAAAACTAATTGTACAGAACAGAAAATGCAGAACACACTCTCACTGTAGAGAACAGGAAATGCAAAACTCACTCTGGGGGGCCTATGTATCAAAGGTCTTGAGGACCTGATGCGACAGTGTGGATCAGGTCGGCAAGACCTCGCTGAATGCGGAGAGCAATACGCTCTTCATATTCAGAATTGCACCAGCAGCTCACAAGAGCTGCTGTTGCAACGCCGCCACCTGCAGACTCGTGGTCAATGGGCCACCAGCAGGGAGGTGTCAATCAACCCGATCATACTCAATCGGGTTGAATTGTGGCGATTCCTGTCCGAATGTTTAGAGCAGGTGGACAGGGTTATGGAGCAGCGGTCTTTAGACCGCTGCTTCATAACTGCTGTTCTGGAGAGTATGAAGACTCGCCAGAAACACAGGCCCACAAGCTCCATATGGAGCTTGATAAATGGGTTTCTTACTATGCAGAAGGGAAATACAGAACTCACTTTCACTGTGCAGAAAAGGAAATGCAGAACTCACTCTTACTGTATAGATAAGGAAATGCAGAACTCACTCTTACTGTATAGATAAGGAAATGCAGAACTCACTCTTACTGTATAGATAAGGAAATGCAGAACTCACTCTTACTGTATAGATAAGGAAATGCAGAACTCACTCTGACTGTGCAGAAGGGAAATACAGAACTCACTCTTGCTGTACAGAAAAGGAAATGCAGAATTTACTCTAACTGTACAGAACAGGAAATTTAGAACTCACTCCCACTGTACAGAACAGGAAACTGCTTTCCTGTCCAAGCATGCATCTTCTCAGTGTTAGATGGATTGCTGTTGTTTCAGAATGAAACAAGATGGAATCAATGACTGAGAGGCCCAGCTCACCACAAACCCTTACTAGAGCACTAGATGTAAACACAGTGTTCATACAAAGGCTTGAGAAGGAAAGTAAAGAAACTAAACTTACAAACTGAACTATATCTAGTACTTTAACCAGTTCTGACAAAAAAAAAACAATTAAGTACTAGAAAGTAACTGTGAGCTTGTAAATTCAAATCTCAAAGAAAGAAATACCTTTGTAAAAGTTTAGTCTCGTTATCCAGATGAATATACATTTGCATAAGTTACTTAAATGCAGATCTTGTGATAGCAGAGGAATCCAGGGACAAGGTAATTTAAGTCAGACAGTAGAAGTTAAGGTCTCACTGGGAAAATAAGCACAAATTAATTTAACAAATGCCACAAACAAGCTAAAGCATAAATCATAAACCAAGTGAGTCCAAACAAAGGGTTAAACAGGGGAAGCGGAAGTCAAACCTGAATATCTAAATAGTAATTGCCAGAGTAGAGGAATTAACTCAATACACAAGCAACTACATGCTGAAAAAAGAGCTAATAAAGACTACTACAATTAGGGCCTAACTGATCTTCTAGGCCTTATTAAAGGTACAGTATGCCTTACTGCAGCAGCAACAAAAATCACTCTCCTAGCCAAGTGCCTGTTATGACAGAGTCTCCCCCTCAAGGAAAACCTCAGGGTGCACCTACACGGCCTTGATAGATGAGCTCTATAAAAAGATGCCACCAAACTTGGAGCATGGATGTTGTTTTCAGGCTCCCAGGAATCATCTTAAGGACCATAACTGTAATAGCGCTTTTGCAGTCAGGATGTTAGCTGTACAGGATATCACACATATGTATGTTAAATAAATATACATGAGTAAATCTCAGTCACAGTCAATTGAAAGAGTTCAAAATCCCAATCAATAAGGTTTTCAGAATAAAAGCAGCAAAATACAAAAGATGTATCAGAGTCAGCAGCATATGCTAATGTGTTTCAGCTATTACAGCTGTATTCATAGGGGCCCATTTATCAAGCTCTGTATAGGGCCGTGTTTCTGGCAAGCCGCCTTCAGACTTGACCGAAACACCAGTTATGAAGCAGCGGTCTAAAGACCGCTGCTCCATAACCTGTCCGCCTGCTCTGAGGAAGCGGACAGAGATCGCGTGAAATCAACCCGATCAAATACAATCAGGTTGATTAACACCCCCTGCTACCGGCCGATTGGCTGTGAATCTGCATGGGGGCGGCGTTGCACCAGCAGTTCACAAGAGCTGCTGGTGCAATGCGGAGAGCGTATTGCTCTCCGCATTCAGCGATGTCTTTCGGACATGATCCGCTGATTGGATCATGTCGGACAGACATTTCATTATTAGGCCCCCTTGACTTAATTATTAGCTCCTAGACTGACATTTTTAAACACTTGTTAATTACTCAATTTAAAACAACTGATAGACTCCTATCTTTTAACTCTTTAGTTTCCATATGTATTCTATTCTGTATTACTGAATGCTGCTATTGTTGATAACAAAATATTGCTATCCTACTTTCATATTAAATCTTAAGAACCATCACTATAGTTACTCATACAATTACTTTATTCTTTTTTAATAACTTTTAATTCTATGATTAACATTACTTTCATTCATATTGTAAATACAGTGAGTTTAGGTTATAAATTTCTCAAATTCAATACACTCATCAATTCTCTTTCTATTACATTTATTGGAAACCCTTTTTTCCATTTTTTATTCCCAGAAATGTATGAAATCAAATCTAGAATTTAGTCCACTAGGAATCCTAGTTTTTATTCAGAAAATCCAATATATTTCTTGTTTACTGAGCTGTTGCTCTATATTGCCTCCTTTTGGCTTAAATGTGATCTTTTCTATGATATTCCAAGAAAAAGATATGGGGGTCAATTTATCACGCTCTGCTGTTCCATAACCTGTCCGCCTACTCTGAGATGGCCGACAGAAATCAACCCGATCGAATACGATCAGGTTGATTGACACCCCCTGCTAGCGGCCGATTGGCAGCAAATCTGCAGGGGGGCAGCATTGCACTAGCAGTTCACCAGAACTGCTGGTGCAATGATAAATGCCAACAGCGTATGCTGTCTGCATTTATCGATGTGCAGCGGACATGATACGCCACATCATATCATGTCCGCTCGCACATTAATAAATTGACCCCTCTGTGTTTCTATTATGAAACGTCTTGCTATGGGGGATATTTTTTTTTCTTCTCTTTTGCTATTGTCTTTTTATTGACAAAGAAGTAATATTAGATAGATGTTCCCTAATTCTTACTCTAGCTTCACGTGTAGTTTGTCCTATACACTGTAGGTGGCAGTATAGACAAGTTATCAGATATATTACATTAAAGTGAAGGTAAAGTTTCTTCCCTTTCAATACATATTTCCATTATTTACTGCAAACATAAGTTAATCGTTACTTTTTTTTAAAAATATTTTCTTTTATAGCTGTTTTAATCAATATATAAAAGACCCACCGTTATGATGCCTGACTCCTCCCAACTACTATTTCCTGCTTTCCTTGACTGACGTATAGATATACGTCTGTATAAGCGCATTCACAAGGCTCAGTGAAACTGCGCATGCGTCAATCGGCGATTTGCCGTTTGGACAAATTGTGCAAACACTTTAAAATAAATATTACCCATTACGCATATAAGGAACGGACATACAATTAGGAGACATACAATTAGGAGACATTACTTATTACCCATTACGCATATAAGGGACGGACATACAACATTTCTAAATAACATTAGAGGCGGCCGTAAGAACTCTCGTAATAGGAATACAGATGTAAAAGGAGCACGCATGCGCGAAACAGGAGCGCGCATTACTCAGAAATGAAAAAAATAAAGAGTAGCGCATGCGCATATCATCAAGTCGCCGATGACATGGAGTGACGGCCGCCTAACGGCCAGAATTTCAAGTGGCTGATAGAAAAACGTGATCAAGAGGAAAAACAAAACAAAAAAAACAGGTTGATTTTGCGTAGTTGAAAACAGTGAGTTAAAACAGATATTACTTTTTTTACAGTCATTTTTAAAATAAATCATGAATGAAAGTCATATTAATTTTGATCTAAGATTAAGATTTGAGATAGACATCAAGGTAACTTTACTTTCACTTTAAGAGATCTACAGTAACACGTTTGATTTTGGAAAATCTTTCCTGTGGCACATGATATAAAATGATCTCCCATTTTTACATATTTAGATGCTTTGCAATTAGTGTACCCACATCTATAAGTACCTTTTGTTTCTACTCATGAAGAGTTGATCTTTTTTTTAAGTACTGTAGGTGATACCATGTTAACTATCGTGTTATTCCTCTACAATAAGAAAATGTACATCCTTTTTGTATCAAAGTTCTCAATTTATCATCCGCTATTAGCATTGAAATATTTTTATATATTATGTTACAGATCTGTCTATACTGAGTGGAAAATGTTGTATTAAAGCCTATTCCATCTGAATAATAGACTCTCTTTTTTACTTTATCTTTAAAGGGATACTAAACCCAATTTTTTTCTTTAATGATTCAGATAGAACATATAATTTTAAGCAACTTCCTATTATCAATATTTCTTCCTTCATTTTCTTGTTACCCTCAGTTGATATCTATTGCTCTGATTTTGTGTTTGATGAACTATCCTTAATTATTCCTCTTCTTTTGGGGGATGCTTTTCTGCTTGCATGGGGAGTAAAAAAAAACTGATCAAATTATTTTTATGAATTCTCCTTTCTATAATTCATATTCTTCATGCAGACTGAGATTATGATTTTCCAAGCAGAGAATGTTGTTTATAATGTTCTCTCACATTATGATAAATGTACGTGTCCTCATTCCCCTACTTTGGATTCTAAGAACCATTTAAAACCTCAGATTAAATGTTGATAGTAATTTAAGACTTTTTAATTGTATAAGTATTTTTGGAAATGTGGTTTTGGGCATCTGCATATGGTCTTGAAACTGCAGGAAACCTGAGAAAGGACTAAACTTTAGCTAAAGAACAGGAATTCCAAACTGCTTTTTAGAATCATTCACAGGAAGTTCTTATTTGTTCTTTATGCGATTTACAAGTAATAGATACCAGATGTAATAGAGCCGATATGATCTACACTATTTTGCTAAACCTACTTTTGGCATCTTATACAGAAAATTAGCATTAAAGAAAAAACTATAACTTTATCAGTTTGCTAATTGCAACATGTAAGTGAAAGTACTAAATAGCAGATTTAGGAGTAAATATTTGTTGGAGTTTTTTGCTTTGTGGTCAAGTTTCTCAAATTTCCCAGCATTAACAATAGACTGTATAATGATTTTAGTCAGTGCCATGTTTTTATTAGTTCAAGTTAAAGCTTATGGTTTATGGGCTATTTTACTCTTTACATTATTTAAAGCTTACAACTACTTACAGAAAATTGCTATTATAAATGATTAAAAGTAAGAAAGATAATTTTTCAAAATACATTGTTGCTTGAATCAGAGACTGTACCTCTCAAATATGGACAGTTGGGAAGTAATTCATCTTTCTGATTTAAAACAGGAAGTAGAATTAAAGGCCAGATTATTAACAGTTCTGTGTGAGTGAATAGGGGTCTATCGCAGCTGTTACAAGTTGAAAGTAAATGCAAACGCGTAAACGCAATCACGGTTAACGCTAGGATGATTACACATCCTCAGAGCTCTGGTTAACTGTTTTTCGGGAAACAAAAATAATGGCACAAAACACTTGAAAAATACATTACAAAGTACAGTTACGCTCATAATAACATTGATCTATAAAAATTATTTTCTATATATATTGCACAAAAAAGTTATACGGGCTTAAAGATATGAGGTCTGAGGTGTTAGAGAAAAAAAGGCAGGCAAAGGACTTTAACATAGAGATACATGCATATACATGTCTATATATATATATACCTGTGTGTATATATATATATATATAACTGTGTATATATATATATATATATATATATATGTACATATGTATTTATATGTGCATATATGTATTAACAAACATATAAACACATAAATACATATGTGCATTGGAGCCCTTTGCATTTAAATAGATGAAAACATGAAAAATCATATTTATGTAATATTCATATTTAATAAAGAGTTATACTGTGTATTTATTGTAAATATTTCACATTCCAACGTTCTACACATAGGGGAATATGTTCTGCACTATATGCTAATGTGTATGTAGTTATGTAAAGTTTATATAGTGTATGTAAAGTGTATTTGCATTATAAAATACACTACGACCCATAAACTACACTATTAACCCCTAAACCACCATCCCCCCACATCGCAAACCCTAAATAATACTATTAACCCCCCTAAACTGATATCCCCCACATTGCCAAACCAGAATAAAACTATTTACCCCTAAACCGCCATCCCCCACTTCGCAAACTAACGGCCAGATTACGAGTTTTGCGTTATGAGCTGTGCGGTGCTAACGAGCAGTTTTTTCTCACCGCTCACTTACCTGCAGCGCTGGTATCACAGGTTTTTACAAACCCGGCGTTAAAAGACAAGAAGTGAGCATAGAGCAAAATTGAGCTCCACACTACACTCCAATATCAGCGCTGCTTAAGTCAGTGGTGAGCTGGTTGTGCGTGTTCGTGCACGATTTCCCCATAGACATCAATGGGGAGAGCCGGCTGAGAAAAAGTCTAGCACCTGCAAAAAAGCAGTGTAAATCTCAGTAACGCAACCCAATTGATTCCAATGGGGAAACTAAAGTTATGTTTACACCTAACACCCTAACATGAACCCTGAGTCTAAGCACCCCTAATCTTACACTTATTAACCCCTAATCTGCCGCTCCGGACATCGCCGCCACCTACATTATATTTATTAACCACTAATCTGCTGCCCCCAACATATCTGACACCTACATTATATTTATTAACCCCTAATCTCCTTCCCCCAATGTCACCGCAACCTACCTACATTTATTAACCCCAAATCTGCCGCCCCCAACGTCGCCACCACTATTCTAAATTTATTAACCCCTAAACCTAAGTCTAACCCTAACACCCCCTAACTTAAATATAATTTAAATAAATCTAAATAAAATTACTATCATTAACTAAATTATTCCTATTTAAAACTAAATACTTACCTATAAAATAAACCCTACACTAGCTACAATATAACTAATAGTTACATTGTAGCTAGCTTAGGGTTTATTTTTATTTTACAGGCAAGTTTGTATTTATTTTAACTAGGTAGAATAGTTATTAAATAGTTATTACCTATTTAATAACTACCTAGCTAAAATAAATACAAATTTACCTGTCAAATAAAACCTAACCTAAGTTACACTAACAACTAACACTACACTACAATTAAATCAATTCCCTAAATTAAATACAATTAAATAAATTAAATTAAATTAGCTAAATCGCAAAAACAAACAAACACTTAATTACAGAAAATAAAAAAACAAATTACAAGATCTTTAAACTAATTACACCTAATCTAAGAGCCCCATCAAAATAAAAAAAGCCCCACCAAAATAAAAAAAACCTAGCCTAAACTAAACTACCAATAGCCATTAAAAGGGCCTTTTGCAGGGCATTGCCCCAAAGAAATTAGCTCTTTTACCTGTACAAAAAAATACAAACAACCCCCAACAGTAAAACATACCACCCACACAACCAACCCCCCAAATAAAATCCTAACTAAAAAAACCTAAGCTCCCCATTGCCCTGAAAATGGCATTTGGATGGGCATTGCCCTTAAAAGGGCATTTAGCTCTATTAGCCCTAACCTAAAAAATAAACCCACCCAATAAACCCTTAAAAAATCCTAACACTAACCCACGAAGATTCACTTCCCGGGAGAAGTCTTCATCCAAGCGGCAAGATGTCATCAACGAAGCCGGCAGAAGTGGTCCTCCAGACGGGCAGAAGTGGTCCTCCAGATGGGCAGAAGTCTTCGTCCATATGGCATCTTCTATCTTCATCCTTCCGATGCGGAGCGGCTCCATCTTCAAGACATCCGGCGCAGAGCATCCTCTTCAAACGACGTCTTCTTCAGAATGAATATCTCTTTAATTGATGCCATCCAAGATAGCGTCCCTTAGATTCCGATTGGCTGATGGAATTCTATCAGCCAATCGGAAATAAGGTAGAAAAAATTTTATTGGCTGATGCAATCAGCCAATAGGATTGAGCTGGCATTCTATTGGCTGTTCCAATCAGCCAATAGAATGCAAGCTCAAGCCTATTGGCTAATTGGATCAGCCAATAGGATTGAAGTTCAATCCTATTGGCTGATTGTATCAGCCAATAGGATTTTTTCTACCTTAATTCTGATTGGCTGATAGAATTCTATCAGCCAATTGGAATCTAAGGGACGCCATCTTGGATGACATCACCATCTTGGATGTCGGTTTGCGGTAAGGACAAAAAAGTGTGCGGTGCCCCTAAACCTGCAAGACTCGTAATAGCAGCAGTAGTGAAAAAGCAGTGTTAGGACCTAATGCTGCTTTTTAAGCTTACCGCAAAACTCGTAATCTAGCCGTAACTAAATAAACTATTAACCCCTAAACTGCCATCCCCCACACCGCCAACGCAAAATAAAACTATTAACCCCTAAACCACCATCTCCCACATCTCAAATTAAATAAATCTTTAACCTCTAAACCGCCATCCCCCACATCACCAACCCAAAATAAAACTACTAACCCCTAAACCGCCATACCTCCACATCACAAATTAACTAAATAAACTATTTACCCCCTTAAAATGCTATCCCTCGACAACACAAAGAAATTAACATCTAAACCTCCTAACCTAACACCCCCTAACTTAACCACAATTAAAATACCAATAAATTACCTAAAAAATAATCTAACTACATTAAAAGAAATAAAAACTTACCTGTAAAATTAAATTTAGACCTAAGCTTACCATAAAAAAATACCATTACTTAAAAAAAAATTACTTTACAAAAAATAAAAAACCTACATTACAAAAATAAAAACCTACATTACAAAGAATAAAAAACCTACATTACAAAAGAATAACTAACATTTATAAAAAATAAAAAACCCTACCATTACAAAAAATAATAACAAAGGACTGTGACTTTGTTGGTGAACTTAGAATATTGCACACGTGATAACCTATTCCCCCATAGAAGTAAATGGAGCAAAAAAAGTCAGGGGAAAAAAACAATTTCCCTACTTGCACGCAAACACTAACCCATATTCTCAAGTGTGCTAACTCGACATGGAAATATGAATATTTCACATTCTAATTTTTTACACAGCAGAATATGTTCTATTTATTTATTTATATATATATATATATATATATATATATATATATATATAAATGATGGTATTTTGGTACAATATAATTCTATACATATATATATATATATATATATATATATACACAGTATCTCACAAAACTGAGTACACCCCTCACATTTTTGTAAATATTTTATTATATCTTTTCATGGGACAACACTGAAGAAATGACACTTTGCTACAATGTAAAGTAGTGAGTGTACAGCCTGTATAACAGTGTAAAGTTGCTGTCCCCTCAAAATAACTCAACACACAGCCATTAATGTCTAAACCGTTGGCAACAAAAAGTGAGTACACCCCTAAGTGGGCCCAATTAGACATTTTCCCTCCCCGGTGTCATGTGACTCGTTAGTGTTACAAGGTATCAGGTGTGAAAGGGGACCAGGTGTGTTAAATTTGGTGTTATCGCTCTCACACTCTCTCATACTGGTCACTGGAAGTTCAATATGGCACCTCATGGCAAAGAACTCTCTGACGCTCTAAAAAAAAAAAAGAATTTTTGCTCTACATAAAGATGGCTTAGGCTATAAGAAGACTTTGAAACTAAGCTGCAGTGCGGTGGGCAAGACCATATAGTGGTTTCACAGGACAGGTTCCACTCAGAACAGGCCTCGCCATGGTCGACGAAAGAAGTTGAGTGCACGTGCTCAGCGTCATATCCAGAGGTTGTCATTGGGAAATAGACGTATGAGTGCTGCCAGCATTGCTGCAGAAGTTGAAGGGATGGAGGGTCAACCTGTCAGTTCTCAGACCATACGCCGCACACGGCATCAAATTAGTCTGCATGGCTGTTGTCCCAGAAGGAAGCCTCTTCTAAAGATGATGCACAAGAAAGCCTGCAAACAGTTTGCTGAAGACAAGCAGACTAAGGACATGGATCACTGGAACCATATCCTATGGTCCGATGAGACCAAGATAAACTTATTTGGTTCAGATTGTGTCAAGCGTGTGTGGCGGCAACCAGGTGAGGAGTACAAAGACAAGTGTGTCTTGCCTACAGTCAAGCATGGTAGTGGGAGTGTCATGGTCTGGGCCTGCATGAGTGCTGCTGGCACTGGGGGGAGCTACAGTTAATTGAGGGAACCATGAATGCCAACATGTACTGTAACATACTGAAGCAGAGCATGATCCCCTCCTTTTGGAGACTGAGCCGCAGGGCAGTATTCCAACATGATAACAACCCCAAACACACCTCCAAGACGACCACTGCCTTGCTAAAGAAGCTGAGGGTAAAGGTGATGGACTGGCCAAGCTAGTCTCCAGACCTAAACCCTATTGAGCATCTGTGGGGCATCCTCAAACAGAAGGTTGGAGTGCAAGATCTCTAACATCCACCAGCTCCGTGATTTCGTCATGGAGGAGAGGAAGAGGACTCCATTGGCAACCTGTGAAGCTCTGGTGAACTCCATGCCCAAGAGGGTTGAGGCAGTGCTGGAAAATAATGGTGGCCACACAAAATATTGACACTTTAGGCCCAATTTGGATATTTCCACTTAGGGGTGTACTCACTTTTGTTGACAACGGTTTAGACATTAATGGCTGTGTGTTGAGGTATTTTGTGGGGACAGAACATTTACACTGTTCTACAGGCTGTACACTCACTACTTTACATTGTAGCAAAGTGTTATTTCTTCTTTGAGCCCTTAAAACTTTTCTGTGCAATATTTATTTTGTATATTTTTTATTATATGGTTATTATGAGTGTAATTTGTAATGCAAGTGGAAAATTCGATGTGTGCAAACATCTGTGATATACCCATTATCGCTTGCACGTAACTGTTACGTAATAACATAATCTGGCCCTTTGGTGCAGACCCTTTAAGGATTATTTTTATCATTGTACTATTGAATAAATCTGGTGAGCCAATAACAAGTGGCATATGTGTGCAGCCACCAATCAGTAGATAGCTCCGAGTAGTGAATTGCTCCTGAGCCTTTCTAGGTATGCTTTTCAACAAATGATACCAAGAGAACAAAGCAAATAACATCATATAAGTAATACTGGAAAGCTGTTAAAAAATTGCATGTCCTTTCTTAATCAAGAACTTTTCATTTTTACTTTATTGTCCCTTTAATATTTATGACTATGTTTTAATGATCATTATCAGAAAATATGTATTAGCTTTTATGTTATCTAAACTGCAGCAGTAGATCTATAAAGTTGTAATTTGCATTTTGCTTCAATATATTTGAAAATGTTTCCTTCTGTACATTAAGGACTAGACTATGAGTGGCGTGCTAACAGTTGTGATAAGGGGTTTATAAAGGTGAAAATAAATGCGTTTTCTCAAGCTCAATTGAATTTAACGCCTCAGGAGATCGTGACTTCAGAGCTAACTGTTAATGCTCAATTAAAAAGTTGCGCAAAATACATAAAAAATACATTAAAATGTACAGTTACACTCATAGGGCTCCTTTTATCATTCATATTCTCCTATACTTTCTCCTAAAAGTTCTCATGAGAAATAATTCCTCTATTTATCATTCAAAAATGCACCTAAAATTGGGCAAGTTCAACTGTAAAATTCTCCTACTCTATTCTCACTCTCCTTGGAGAACATGTTCTCCAAAAAAGGGTTAAATTAGATCATTTTAGTCGTATTTCATATAGTCCTCTTCATTAATTCTCATATGGCTAGATTACGAGTGAGATTGTAAAGTAGTGAGTGTACAGCCTGTATAACAGTGTAAAGTTGCTGTCCCCTCAAAATAACTCAACACACAGCCATTAATGTCTAAACCGTTGGCAACAAAAAGTGAGTACACCCCTAAGTGGGCCCAATTAGACATTTTCCCTCCCCGGTGTCATGTGACTCGTTAGTGTTACAAGGTATCAGGTGTGAAAGGGGACCAGGTGTGTTAAATTTGGTGTTATCGCTCTCACACTCTCTCATACTGGTCACTGGAAGTTCAATATGGCACCTCATGGCAAAGAACTCTCTGACGCTCTAAAAAAAAAAAAGAATTTTTGCTCTACATAAAGATGGCTTAGGCTATAAGAAGACTTTGAAACTAAGCTGCAGTGCGGTGGGCAAGACCATATAGTGGTTTCACAGGACAGGTTCCACTCAGAACAGGCCTCGCCATGGTCGACGAAAGAAGTTGAGTGCACGTGCTCAGCGTCATATCCAGAGGTTGTCATTGGGAAATAGACGTATGAGTGCTGCCAGCATTGCTGCAGAAGTTGAAGGGATGGAGGGTCAACCTGTCAGTTCTCAGACCATACGCCGCACACGGCATCAAATTAGTCTGCATGGCTGTTGTCCCAGAAGGAAGCCTCTTCTAAAGATGATGCACAAGAAAGCCTGCAAACAGTTTGCTGAAGACAAGCAGACTAAGGACATGGATCACTGGAACCATATCCTATGGTCCGATGAGACCAAGATAAACTTATTTGGTTCAGATTGTGTCAAGCGTGTGTGGCGGCAACCAGGTGAGGAGTACAAAGACAAGTGTGTCTTGCCTACAGTCAAGCATGGTAGTGGGAGTGTCATGGTCTGGGCCTGCATGAGTGCTGCTGGCACTGGGGGGAGCTACAGTTAATTGAGGGAACCATGAATGCCAACATGTACTGTAACATACTGAAGCAGAGCATGATCCCCTCCTTTTGGAGACTGAGCCGCAGGGCAGTATTCCAACATGATAACAACCCCAAACACACCTCCAAGACGACCACTGCCTTGCTAAAGAAGCTGAGGGTAAAGGTGATGGACTGGCCAAGCTAGTCTCCAGACCTAAACCCTATTGAGCATCTGTGGGGCATCCTCAAACAGAAGGTTGGAGTGCAAGATCTCTAACATCCACCAGCTCCGTGATTTCGTCATGGAGGAGAGGAAGAGGACTCCATTGGCAACCTGTGAAGCTCTGGTGAACTCCATGCCCAAGAGGGTTGAGGCAGTGCTGGAAAATAATGGTGGCCACACAAAATATTGACACTTTAGGCCCAATTTGGATATTTCCACTTAGGGGTGTACTCACTTTTGTTGACAACGGTTTAGACATTAATGGCTGTGTGTTGAGGTATTTTGTGGGGACAGAACATTTACACTGTTCTACAGGCTGTACACTCACTACTTTACATTGTAGCAAAGTGTTATTTCTTCTTTGAGCCCTTAAAACTTTTCTGTGCAATATTTATTTTGTATATTTTTTATTATATGGTTATTATGAGTGTAATTTGTAATGCAAGTGGAAAATTCGATGTGTGCAAACATCTGTGATATACCCATTATCGCTTGCACGTAACTGTTACGTAATAACATAATCTGGCCCTTTGGTGCAGACCCTTTAAGGATTATTTTTATCATTGTACTATTGAATAAATCTGGTGAGCCAATAACAAGTGGCATATGTGTGCAGCCACCAATCAGTAGATAGCTCCGAGTAGTGAATTGCTCCTGAGCCTTTCTAGGTATGCTTTTCAACAAATGATACCAAGAGAACAAAGCAAATAACATCATATAAGTAATACTGGAAAGCTGTTAAAAAATTGCATGTCCTTTCTTAATCAAGAACTTTTCATTTTTACTTTATTGTCCCTTTAATATTTATGACTATGTTTTAATGATCATTATCAGAAAATATGTATTAGCTTTTATGTTATCTAAACTGCAGCAGTAGATCTATAAAGTTGTAATTTGCATTTTGCTTCAATATATTTGAAAATGTTTCCTTCTGTACATTAAGGACTAGACTATGAGTGGCGTGCTAACAGTTGTGATAAGGGGTTTATAAAGGTGAAAATAAATGCGTTTTCTCAAGCTCAATTGAATTTAACGCCTCAGGAGATCGTGACTTCAGAGCTAACTGTTAATGCTCAATTAAAAAGTTGCGCAAAATACATAAAAAATACATTAAAATGTACAGTTACACTCATAGGGCTCCTTTTATCATTCATATTCTCCTATACTTTCTCCTAAAAGTTCTCATGAGAAATAATTCCTCTATTTATCATTCAAAAATGCACCTAAAATTGGGCAAGTTCAACTGTAAAATTCTCCTACTCTATTCTCACTCTCCTTGGAGAACATGTTCTCCAAAAAAGGGTTAAATTAGATCATTTTAGTCGTATTTCATATAGTCCTCTTCATTAATTCTCATATGGCTAGATTACGAGTGAGATTGTAAAGTAGTGAGTGTACAGCCTGTATAACAGTGTAAAGTTGCTGTCCCCTCAAAATAACTCAACACACAGCCATTAATGTCTAAACCGTTGGCAACAAAAAGTGAGTACACCCCTAAGTGGGCCCAATTAGACATTTTCCCTCCCCGGTGTCATGTGACTCGTTAGTGTTACAAGGTATCAGGTGTGAAAGGGGACCAGGTGTGTTAAATTTGGTGTTATCGCTCTCACACTCTCTCATACTGGTCACTGGAAGTTCAATATGGCACCTCATGGCAAAGAACTCTCTGACGCTCTAAAAAAAAAAAAGAATTTTTGCTCTACATAAAGATGGCTTAGGCTATAAGAAGACTTTGAAACTAAGCTGCAGTGCGGTGGGCAAGACCATATAGTGGTTTCACAGGACAGGTTCCACTCAGAACAGGCCTCGCCATGGTCGACGAAAGAAGTTGAGTGCACGTGCTCAGCGTCATATCCAGAGGTTGTCATTGGGAAATAGACGTATGAGTGCTGCCAGCATTGCTGCAGAAGTTGAAGGGATGGAGGGTCAACCTGTCAGTTCTCAGACCATACGCCGCACACGGCATCAAATTAGTCTGCATGGCTGTTGTCCCAGAAGGAAGCCTCTTCTAAAGATGATGCACAAGAAAGCCTGCAAACAGTTTGCTGAAGACAAGCAGACTAAGGACATGGATCACTGGAACCATATCCTATGGTCCGATGAGACCAAGATAAACTTATTTGGTTCAGATTGTGTCAAGCGTGTGTGGCGGCAACCAGGTGAGGAGTACAAAGACAAGTGTGTCTTGCCTACAGTCAAGCATGGTAGTGGGAGTGTCATGGTCTGGGCCTGCATGAGTGCTGCTGGCACTGGGGGGAGCTACAGTTAATTGAGGGAACCATGAATGCCAACATGTACTGTAACATACTGAAGCAGAGCATGATCCCCTCCTTTTGGAGACTGGGCCGCAGGGCAGTATTCCAACATGATAACAACCCCAAACACACCTCCAAGACGACCACTGCCTTGCTAAAGAAGCTGAGGGTAAAGGTGATGGACTGGCCAAGCTAGTCTCCAGACCTAAACCCTATTGAGCATCTGTGGGGCATCCTCAAACAGAAGGTTGGAGTGCAAGATCTCTAACATCCACCAGCTCCGTGATTTCGTCATGGAGGAGAGGAAGAGGACTCCATTGGCAACCTGTGAAGCTCTGGTGAACTCCATGCCCAAGAGGGTTGAGGCAGTGCTGGAAAATAATGGTGGCCACACAAAATATTGACACTTTAGGCCCAATTTGGATATTTCCACTTAGGGGTGTACTCACTTTTGTTGACAACGGTTTAGACATTAATGGCTGTGTGTTGAGGTATTTTGTGGGGACAGAACATTTACACTGTTCTACAGGCTGTACACTCACTACTTTACATTGTAGCAAAGTGTTATTTCTTCTTTGAGCCCTTAAAACTTTTCTGTGCAATATTTATTTTGTATATTTTTTATTATATGGTTATTATGAGTGTAATTTGTAATGCAAGTGGAAAATTCGATGTGTGCAAACATCTGTGATATACCCATTATCGCTTGCACGTAACTGTTACGTAATAACATAATCTGGCCCTTTGGTGCAGACCCTTTAAGGATTATTTTTATCATTGTACTATTGAATAAATCTGGTGAGCCAATAACAAGTGGCATATGTGTGCAGCCACCAATCAGTAGATAGCTCCGAGTAGTGAATTGCTCCTGAGCCTTTCTAGGTATGCTTTTCAACAAATGATACCAAGAGAACAAAGCAAATAACATCATATAAGTAATACTGGAAAGCTGTTAAAAAATTGCATGTCCTTTCTTAATCAAGAACTTTTCATTTTTACTTTATTGTCCCTTTAATATTTATGACTATGTTTTAATGATCATTATCAGAAAATATGTATTAGCTTTTATGTTATCTAAACTGCAGCAGTAGATCTATAAAGTTGTAATTTGCATTTTGCTTCAATATATTTGAAAATGTTTCCTTCTGTACATTAAGGACTAGACTATGAGTGGCGTGCTAACAGTTGTGATAAGGGGTTTATAAAGGTGAAAATAAATGCGTTTTCTCAAGCTCAATTGAATTTAACGCCTCAGGAGATCGTGACTTCAGAGCTAACTGTTAATGCTCAATTAAAAAGTTGCGCAAAATACATAAAAAATACATTAAAAAGTACAGTTACACTCATAGGGCTCCTTTTATCATTCATATTCTCCTATACTTTCTCCTAAAAGTTCTCATGAGAAATAATTCCTCTATTTATCATTCAAAAATGCACCTAAAATTGGGCAAGTTCAACTGTAAAATTCTCCTACTCTATTCTCACTCTCCTTGGAGAACATGTTCTCCAAAAAAGGGTTAAATTAGATCATTTTAGTCGTATTTCATATAGTCCTCTTCATTAATTCTCATATGGCTAGATTACGAGTTTTGCGTTATGATTGAAAAAGCCTCATAATGCTGCTTTTTCACTACCGCAGCTATTACGAGTCTTGTAGGTATAGGTGTATCGCACACTTTTTTGGCCGTAACGCAACGTTACTTTTGCACCTTTCAAAAAGTCCTTTTTCAATGGAACTTCATAACTAAAGTGTTACAAAGTACACTAACACCCATAAACTACCTATTAACCCCTAAACCGAGGCCCTCCCGCATCACAAAAACTATAATCAAATGATTAACCCCTAATCTGCTGCTCCGGACATTGCCGCCACTACAATAAACATATTAACCCCTAAACCGTCGCACTCCCGCATCGCAAACATTAGTTAAATATTATTAACCCCTAATCTTCCACCCCCAACGTCACCGCCACCACTATACTAAAGTTATTAACCCCTAAACCTAACCCTAATTCTAACCCTAACACCCCTAACTTTAATATAATTAAAATAATTCTAAATAAAAATTACTGTAATTAACTAGAAAATTCCTATTTAAAACAAAATACTTACCTGTAAAATAAACCCTAAGATAACTACAATATAACTAATAGTTACATTGTAGCTATCTTACGGCTAGATTTAGAGTTTTGTCGGTAACGACCCGCGTAGCTAACGCTGGCTTTTTTTTCCCCGCACCTTTTAAATACCGCTGGTATTGAGAGTTCACAGAATGGCTGCGTTAGGCTCCAAAAAGGGAGCGTATAGCATAATTTACCGCCACTGCAACTCTCAATACCAGCGGTGCTTACGGACGCGGCCAGCTTCAAAAACGTGCTCGTGCATGATTCCCCCATAGGAAACAATGGGGCAGTTTGAGCTGAAAAAAAAAACCTAACACCTGCAAAAAAGCAGCGTTCAGCTCCTAACGCAGCCCCATTGTTTCCTATGGGAAAACACTTCCTAAGTCTGCACCTAACACCCTAACATGTACCCCGAGTCTAAACACCCCTAACCTTACACTTATTAACCCCTAATCTGCCGCCCCCGCTATCGTTGACCCCTGCATACTTTTTTTAACCCCTAATCTGCCGCTCCGTACACCGCTGCAACCTACATTATCCCTATGTACCCCTAATCTGCTGCCCCAACCCCTATATTATATATTTTTTTATATATATAGTTGTTTTTTATTGGGTTTTCAACAGCATAAGAGAAAAAAAAAAAACATACAATAGCATTAAACCAACAGTTGAGCATGACAGGAATCAAATACAATTACAAACAGAGCTGGTGGATAAAATAAACTCCTCGAGTCCAGTAGTCGAGTATGCAGTCCATGTGAGAATTAGTCCCTTTATCTGTGCATAAAGGTAGGTGACACAAGAAAATATAGTTTCAGAAATATTACTCATTTCTATAAGTGGACTGTCATTTGTAAATAATAGTGAAGACAGTATGGCTGACCAAGCCTCTGCTTAGCAACCTTGTCTGGCGTGGACAAAGAATTACATTGAAAAAACCACCAAAAATTAAAATACTTAAATCCCAACAAATCAACTAAGGAAAAAGAAGAAAAAATAATAACAATAACAGAATAAATTACAATATCGATAAATAGACCTTGTGCACTCGGGTGAGGAGACGGGCATCGCAATGGCTCTGAATAAGCTTAATCGAGAAGTTAATGGGGAGGTATTTATATGGTTAACCTACCATGAGCTTATCTGGGTGTTGATCAGTTGGGCTAACTATGATTTATATCTATCTAGCTCCCAGAGGAGTAACATGTTCTCATAGAAATCTAATTTGCCGATTTGAAGGTAATGGAATCTTTCTAATATCATGTCAGAGTTGACCAGTTTCTTCCATTCGCTAATAGTGGGGATTTTAGTGGATTTCCAACATCTGGGAATCATTTGTTTCGCGGTGTTTACCAAAATGTAGAATAGTTGTCTACGGATTTTACATGTTATTTGGGGGGAGTCGTGTAGAAGGGCCGTTTCTATGCTTGGGAGGAGTTGTGTGGCAAGAACAGCGTTAATTTCTCGGAAAACTGCTGTCCAGAAGTTTCTTATGGGCACACAGTCCCACCATATATGAGCCATACTTCCAGGTTGACTACAGCCTCTCCAGCATGCATCTGAGCTGCCTCTAAAGATACGCTTAATTTTGGTTGGGGTGAGATACCAGCGGGTGAAAATTTTTATGTTTGTTTCCTTTGCTCTTGAGGAATGTGCGGAGTGTGATAGATTTTCGAATCTATTATGCCAGTCTGCTTTACTTGTGGTTGTGTCTAGCTCCCTGTCCCATCCTGCGGTGTATAAGGGTAAGCTAGGGAACCTATTTTCCAACACTAGTTTATATAGAGTGGAAACAGATCTAAGAGCCTTTAGGTCACTCAAGCAATATTGCTCGAATTTTGTTAAGGGTCGCAAGAAGTCAGCTTTTTGTTTGTGTGTGAGTATGAAATGTCTCGCTTGATGATAGTTGAACCAGGAGGTAAAGAAGGGGAGAGAGAGGGAATCAACTTGTTGTTTTGACATTAACTTATTATTATCTAGCAAGGTATGAATCCGTATTAAAGGGTCTTGGGGTATGTGTAAACCCCTTTCCTGTATGAGACAACAGGCTTGTGAGTGGAGAGTATTTAGAGGAAATTTTTGGGAGCGCCTTGAGAATAAATCGCCAGTCCCTCCACGTCTCGTTAGAGATGGAGGACGTTGATATTTTATGGTTCCCTAGTGCTTGAGAGTTCCAGCATTTGCTACCTAGGTGTTTTGTGTCTGCCATGTATGTTTCTATCTGCACCCAACCCTTAGGTTGGGTCCCATTAGAGCTACACCATTCCAACACCCGTTGAAGAGATATCGCTAGTTTATATGAGTGGAGGTGAGGTACCCCCAGCCCACCTAGGTCTGGGGCTTTATAAATCGTGCTTTTATTTATGCGTGGTGGCCTGCGCCTCCATATATAGTCATTCAGTATTTTTTGCAAGATGTCAATTTCTCTAGAGATGTGTTGGGTTGGTATTGTCTGGAGTATGTACAGAGCTTTGGGTAGTAGGACCATTTTTGCTGCCTGAATTCTCCCTAACCACGAAATATTCTTTAAAAGCCAAGAAGAAGTCAGGGATTGGAACTCATTGATTAGTTCATCATAGTTAAGTTTACGCGTTAGTTGACTGTCAGGCGTCAGATAAATTCCCAGGTATTTAAGGCGACTGGTTTGTACCTTCAGGGGGCAAAGGGCTCTAATGTCCTCTAGCATCCGTTGGGGGATCATAACCGGTAAGAATTCTGATTTTGTCATGTTAATGGAAAAATTGGAAACCTCGCCAAAAGAGGAAAGTTCCGACATCACATGTGTGATAGAGTTGAGAGGGTCCGTCAATGTCAGTAAAAGGTCATCTGCATAAATGGTAGTTTTGTGTTGTTTAGATCCTACTGTTATTCCTTTAATAAGCAAGTTCTCCCTAATTCTAATTGCAAGGGGCTCAAGGGATATTATGAAAAGCAGCGGGGAAAGGGGGCAGCCTTGCCTTGACCCGTTCCTTATTTCAAAGGCTTCAGAGAAAGTCCCATTTACCCTGACCTGCGCTGTGGGATTAGTGTAGAGGGCCATAATTTTTTGAATGAATCGATTTGGGAAATTAAAACGTCCTAAAGTCGTCTGTAAGTAAGTCCAGTCAAGTCTGTCAAATGCCTTCTCGGCGTCAGTGGACAAAAAAAGGGCTGGTGTTTCGGTCTTAGATACAAATTCTATAAGGTTAAGCACTTTCACGGTGTTGTCTTTAGCCTCTCTATTGGGTACAAAACCTGATTGATCCTGATGGATTATTTGTGGAAGAATTTGGTTTATGCGCGTGGCCAAAATTTTGGCATACAGTTTTAAATCAGTGTTAAGGAGGGAGATAGGTCTGAAATTGGCAGGGTTATCAGGCACCTTGCCTGGTTTCTCTAGTACTGAGATATGTGCTTGTAGCATAGTGTCAGGGAATGTGGAGCCATCCGCTATCTGGTTGAATAAAGAGGTTAAATGTGGGACCAAGTATTTTGAAAAGGTTTTATAGTATAAACCTGAAAACCCGTCCGGGCCCGGAGCTTTATTAGGTTTTAGGGTATGAATTGCATCCAGCACCTCCCTAGAAGAAATTGGTTTATCCAGGAATTCTCTTTGTTCTTCACTTAGCTGGGGTAGTTGTATGCTAGCTAGATATTGGTGACATACTTGGTTATGAGATGTGGCTGTCCTGTCTGGGAATAGGTTGTATAACTTATGATAGAAAGATTGGAATGCTTCAGCAATTTTGTGGGTGTCCTCAAGATGTTTCCCCGATTTGTTTTTTATTGAGTGAATATATGTCTTTTGTTGTCTGTGTTTTAAGGCTCTTGCTAGCCATTTCCCTGCCTTATTACCCTCTCTGTAAAATGTTTGCTGGAAAGACAATAGTTGTCTCTGAGAATCTATGTGCAGGAGTTTATTTAATTGGTCACGCTTACAGGTTAGGTCGGCCATGATTTCGGTGTTTTCTGGGGATTGTTTGTGGAGGTAGTCTAGATCTGCAATTTCTTTAGCTAAAGAGGAAAGCTCTTCTCTCCTTTTTTTTTTTAAATAAGCTTTGACTTTGATGAGTTCTCCTCTTATTGTGCTTTTATGTGCTTCCCATAATATGGGATGGGATATATCCGGTGTGTTATTTATGGTGAAATAGGATTCAATGAGTTTGGCCAAGCGTTTTACTTGCTGTTTCCCCTTGAGAAGTGACTCATCTAGCCTCCATTGATAGGGCCTAAGTGGGGCTGAGGGCCAGGCTATGTCGCACGAGACCAGTGAGTGATCTGACCATGTAGTGTGCCTAATCTCAGCTGTTTTCAAGAAAGATAAAGAGAGATGATCAATGAAAATGTAATCCAGCCTAGAGTAGCATTTATTTGGGGATGAGAAAAAAGTGAAATCTGACTTCAGGGGATTTATGTATCCCCAAGTGTCGTGGACCCCTAACAATTTGAGATTTTTCCATATGTTTTGCATACGCGGGATTTTTTGTCTGGTACAAGGGTTGGAGCAATCTATGTGGGGATCTAGGGGAACATTTAGGTCTCCTGCTATAAACAGAGAGCCTTTGGTTTGTGCTAGAATGGAGTTTGTGATAGTATGGATAAATTTGCTTTGAAATCTATTAGGTGCATATAAGTTTACCAAGGTGATAGGTTTGCCGTAGAGAAGACCCGTCACGCATATGTACCTGCCCTCTTTATCATGCTCTACGTGAAGTTTGCTAAAATCCACTGACTTATGGATTAAAATGCTTACCCCATTGATTTTCTTGGTGGGGTGGGTACTATGAAAATGTTGCGGGTAGTTAGATGAGAAAAACTTGGGTATGTGTTTGGTTTTAAAATGTGTCTCCTGACGCATCAGGATATGACCTCCCTTCCTAGATAAATCTAGCAATGCCATCCTACGTTTGTTTGGACAGTTCAGCCCTTTCGCATTTTGGGTTAAGATAGTGAGGGACTGATCTAGTGTTTTATGTGGAGTAACCATTTTTAGATTTGAGGGAGCCATAACTAGACATTACCTCCATGCTCTGCCCACCTTCCCACTCCAAGTGCACTTGTATACGCCGATGGTCCATTGCATTCTCGATAGCAAAGAAATAAGAAAACAAGAAATAAAAAAGAATTAACAAACAAATACAATAACATTTTACCCCTTTCCTAAGTGAAGGGGTAGAGTACATCATTTTACCTAAAGGAGAATTTATCTCCCATCTGACTGAGAACATATATGTCACAACATTAGTCTTACAACAATATGATAATACAACCTTCAAAATTTAACTACTGGGCTGCATGCTTAAGGATGAGCAGCAAGGTCTAAATGTTGAAATGGCCAAAAGGCCCCTGAAAAAGAGAGGGTGAGAACACATGTATACATATAACAACTTTCATATAAGGCTAATTGGGGAACAAAAATCTCTAAACTCTAAACAACCTAATGTAGGCATAACATTATTAACTAGGTTGTCCTGGATCGTCAGTTATCTCGTGACAGTCCTGTGACGATTATCCCTTAAAAAAGGGAGAATTAGCTTTGACCTGTATACAATACTGTAGTAAATGAAAAGCAGAAAAAAGGATACAGCCTAAATGGCTCATGGGCTTGCCCTTTCAAGTGAGGAGTTTTGGCTGCCCACATTCATTTTGCTTGTTTTTCTTTGTTGCACCTGCTGCCATTCTTGCCTCTGTGTGAGGGAGTTATTTCTAGGCCTCAGATTGTGTTGCTCCAGTGTGTCCTGTAACTTCTCTATCTCTGGAGGAATAATGTCCAAGGCCTTGCAAATCTGGCTGACATCTCCTGGGTTGGTGCATATGAATCTCTTTCCTTGCCAGGGTATGATTAATTGAAAGGGGAACCCCCATCGATATGGGATGTTGGACTTCCTGAGAAGAATGGTGAAGGGTTTAAGTTCCCTTCTTTTGAGGAGAGTTCTCTGTGATAAGTCTGTGAAAAATTGAAGATCAGCATTTTCATATTTGACAGGTTGCTGGTCTCGAGCTAGCTTCATTAGTTCTTCTTTAACTTGGAAATTTGTGACTCGCACAATTATATCCCTAGGAGGTTGCGAGTCTAAAGGCTTTGGTCGTAGAGCCCTATGGGCCCTGTCAATATCAATTTTTATGGGTGACTCTGTTTGTTTCAGTGAGTTGAACAAGTCTTGCAAGTATTGCTCTAGGCCAGAGGGAGGGATGGATTCAGGGACACCTCTGATTCTGATATTATGTCTTCTGTTCCGATTTTCAGCGTCATCTATTTTGTCTTCCAGGCCTAGTATGGTGTCATTTTGTTTGTGGATAGTAGTATGGAGGTCCGAGATTGCTGAAGAGTGAGCGTCCAGTGTATTTTCAGCTGCTTCCACTCTGTGCCCTATATCTGAAATTTCTTTCTTTAGCTCACTTATTTCCTCTTTGATACACTGCTTGACCTGTGACACCAGTGCAGAAAAGTCCTTTTTCGAGGGCAGCGAGTCAAACAGGGCTTTGGGTACTGTAATAGAGTCAGCTGTGGTTTCAGAATCTGAGTCTGAGGAATAGAAAGCTGCGGCAGAATCCTGATCCTCAGCGGGATTGAGGTTTGTAGATTTGGCCTCCGCTGCTTTAAAAAAAGCGTTAACTGAGGGGGTCACGTGGCTCCTCTGCTTTTGTGTCGCACCTTTTTTATTAGATTTTTTGGTAGACATGTTTACCCTGAATAGAAACAAAGACACTGTGTAAGCGTACCCTTTGTGATAGGTATTGCCTGATAGAAGTCAGATGATTGATGTGTGCTTTGGGCAAAGCTTGTAGAAGCAGCTACAGATGTGGCCTTAAAAAACTGCTATGAATGTATAGAGAGTCCCCTCCATATGAAAAGCTGTATAGCATGCTTCCTGTCTTGCAGCCAAGTGTAACTTCAATTATTTTGAGACAGTACATAAGCTTAGAATGTGTTGGCACCATAAACATATATACACAGGTATTTCAGGAGCGATTATGTTTGCATGACATTTTAGATCCCCAGAAGAAAATCAAGTAGAGCTGTACAGCGTGTTTACATTTTATAGTGCTGCGTCATTTCAAGCTTCTTTGGCCCTGTTTAGCCGTGTATGCTAGGGGAAATCTTAGGAAACCTTGCCGTTGCATTGAAGTATTTTTCCAAAACACTCCTCTCTCTCTTTGAATGAATCTTGTCCCAAGAGATTAAATTTAGTCCCCCTTATATTTGGGCCTCTGCTCTGTGCGTGTAAGTTGCGTTATGGATTATAGGGCGCCTCTCAAATAGGTGACCATGCCGGGGCAAGTAGGTAAATGTCCGTTATAGGATTAATCCAGATCTCTTACCCGCAGCCTGAGACCTCGTTGTAGTCGGATGTGGATGTGTGCGGCGGCAAGGGCTGCAGCTGGACCCAGCGGTGCTTAGGCCTGTTCCGTTGCGCGGCGTATCACCTGCTGTGAAGTATAGCACCGGTAAAGTTTTGGCCTCACATTTGATTCTCCTCTCTATTATGGTGCTGGACAGCACTTTTGGGTCAAACTTTTCCCCCGGTTATGAGAGAAAAACGTTGCTCAGTCAGAAAGGGCTCAGGAGCACATTCAAGCCGCGGCCATTTCCCTGGCTGGCTCGCTCCGCCCCCCCAACCCCTATATTATATTTATTAACCCCTAATCTGCCGCCCCCAACGTCGCCTCCACCTACCTACAATTATTAACCCCTAATCTGCCGACCGGACCTCGCCGCTACTCTAATAAATGTATTAACCCCTTAAGCTAAGTCTAACCCTAACCCTAACACCCCTAAATTAAATATAATTTAAATCTAACGAAATAAATTAACTCTTATTAAATAAATTATTCCTATTTAAAGCTAAATACTTACCTGTAAAATAAATCCTAATATAGCTACAATATAAATTATAATTATATTGTAGCTATTTTAGGATTAATATTTATTTTACAGGCAACTTTGTATTTATTTATTTTTTTGAAAATAATTTTTTTATTGAAGTTTAAGCATATATCATCTAAACAAACACTCGCCCTAAGGCAAAAGTTACAACAGAGAGAATAATACATTGTCTATACAAAGGCATTATTGGGAAAGCAATATGCACATACAGCAAGATAAAATACATTTCAAGTCTGGTTATGAAGATAGACAATATCTTAGGCGAGATAAAATAGAACTTCTTTTTATATTATCAGCGTATGAACTCCACATTCTAGTGAAATATTACCTAAAACCAAAATATCAGCCTGTGGAGGGTTAACATAAGTACCAGCCACTCTTGGGCCGTGATATATAGGGGGGAGGGGGATATTCAGCGAGTAAGCACCGCTATATGCATAGGAAAAGGGGTGGGGGGCGGAGCCATATATAAGTGTAAGATTGTGAGAGTCATATATAAATACTCCGTCGATGTATGCCACAATTAAAAGCACTCATATGAGTATGTTATCTTTGCTTCAGCATAGAGTGTTTTTGGACCTGTTTATAAACTAGCTAAATTGTCAAACACCCGGTCATTTGGAGTCTAAGACATAAAAATGAACAGATCACGTATATAGTATAACCTATTCACTCCTCAGCAGGGGTAGTTAGGGCTATAACGATTGGACATTTAAACTAGATTGTTTAACACCTAGACATCTAAAGTAGTAAGCAGCTTAGTCATATATCTTCAATAATGTGATATAGCCGGTATACTAAAAATAACTAATAACAGGGAGGGTTAATATTAAACCAAACTGCCTGCTGAGCTAGTAAGGGAAGAAAAGTCACCCATATAGCAGAGCATTATAACAAACTAAATCCTCAGTCTGAAGTATTCAAACTTATGGGCCCTCATTAGGTTATAGTAGTTCAGATTGAGCAAATGGGGGAGAGTATCCTAGTAATAGCCAGGCATTAGTAAAAGATCAGTATTGTAAAGCTTCAAGTATTTGTGGGTATTGCAGGTATATATATTAGTAAAAATACAGACAGTCCCACCAAGTCTAGGGAGTCCCCTTGCACAAATAACAATGTATAAAAACAATATAAGTAAATGTATGAGCATGTTATTTCTGCTTCAGCACGGGGTGTCTATAAACCTGAATATAAACATATAAACTAGTTAGATTGTCAAGGACGTGGTCACGACTAAGACATGCATATGAGTACATCACTTATATAAAGAGCATAGTGAGTAGTAATTTGTAACAAAAGCTAAGGGTAGCCTTTAAAAGAGCATATGTATGTAGATCAAGTGCCAAGGGCATCTAAAGGGCTATTATAAACATCTATGCTAAAAATATAAATTTTTAAATGTAGGCGGAATGGAATATAGAATAATTACTTTTAGACCAAGGGGAGCCTAATTGGATATATCTTAGCTGTATAGTTAGATATTATACATAGTAAATGGAGTCTTGTGCTCAGCAATTTGGGAGTGAAGTACCACCTATAGGCATACTCCAGAACAGCAAGACACATAGCTTATGGCCAGAGAAAACCACTGGGATAGAAGTTAGCTAAACTTAAAACACAAAACAGATTAACTTACATGTAAAGGGGAACAGAAGTTTGTCCCAATGTGAGAATATGCAATAAAACAGTGCAAGAGGATAGCAGTCCTTCAGGCTCAATACATTTTCTAGGGTTTTTTAGACACTACCTGAGTTGTATAGAACAAGTCAATAAAAGCTAGCAATGTAGGCTAACTACAGGGAATCATAGATATCAGCCTCAATAGTTTTACAGACCCTATATCTTTTTTGTGTGTAATGTAACAGGTAATTATTTAAGTGCCTATTAGTTCTAGAAGGGGATCATTAAATAAAGTATTCACATGTTTAAATTAGTAATAAAATAGTAATATTGTCTCAGATACAACATATGAGACAAAAGGATAAGATGCAATACTCTATTATCTATAAGTTGGACACCATTCAGTATTATATACTTAAGAAGACTACTATGCCTATGTGATTATGTTGTTTTCTATATTCTCACATACATAAGATGACTTGAAGGGTTTAGTGTCTAAGCGCAAATTTTCCAGCTCGCACTGGTATAGTGCAACATATCAAGGAGAAGTGTCTCTGCAATAATATTTATAAGAATTGTCTCTATGTAGATAGGAGATCTTAACAAGCCCTGGACCAGGGAGAAGTGCATAATCACCATGAGGGTATACTTAGAAAAGTCCTATAGGGCAGTACAGACCTTCCACGCATGAAGGGTATTAACCTGAGTCTATCCAATGCCCATTCTGTGGGAGCCGATGTTTAAGAGTTTGAGAGCTGAGGGTTCCTTATCTGCGTGCAGGCGAGCACAAGCCTGTATCATACCTCCGCTAGCACGATCTGTGAGGTGCAGGGCATCTACCATCTGGGTCGGCATTAACCGCATCTCATAAGGCAGCTGCGCAAATAACACCATTTCACATGTGCTGACTAGGAGACTGTTATCGAGTGCGTTATGGATATAAACCCAGGCGTCTGAAATGTCCAGCGGTATGTACTGTTGTTGTAAAAGTATCTTTAGCAATAGCTCGGCACTCAGTGTTCTAATAGGCAGGATTTTCGGGCTTGAAAGAGAACTACTGGGTAACTTACAATCCATCTTGTCAATGAGGGTAGGGGTTAAGGTTTTCAGGTAGTTTGTCCGGCTCTTTCCCTTGATCTGTATCTGAGGTGCCTCGTGTCTGCTCTCACTGCGTAGTTCAGCCAGAGGCCGGTCTGACACTATAGAGGTGTGCGCTGAAGCTGTAATGTTGTCGGGAAGAAACGGAGCTCTACATGCCAGCGACATGTCTCCCATATCTGCTGCGCAAATACTCGGCTGAGGGGAAGGGTAAGGCACTGCAATCGTGCCATCTTGAAGTAACTCGGTCTGTGCGCCCTCAGGCCTCTCACCAGTTAGTAAGTTGTCAGAGAAACCTCTCATAGTCGATCGTAGCGTGATAGAAATATCCACAAAACAGCTTTCCATCTGCTGCTCTAAGTTTTTCAGTAGAGTATGCAAAAGCATGTTATCCTCCATGTTACAAGAAGCTTTAGGGTACTGCTAGAGTTGGAAGTAGAGATAGTAGGCCTGCACACCTTCCACCAGTATAAAGTGTAAAATATCCAAATAGATGCAGAAATCGGCTTAGGTAGCATATCCGTTGCTGACAGGCTGATTAATAGGAGCTCATATATATATTTATGTCAATCTTTAATTAGAATATAAGCTTTTTTCCTGAATTGAGGCCCAGGAGCTCAAGCAATGTACATCTGCTTACTCCGGTCGTTGGCTCCGCCCCAACTTTGTATTTATTTTAACCAGGTACAATAGCTATTAAATAGTTAATAACTATTTAATAGCTACCTAGTTAAAATAATTACAAAATTACCTGTAAAATAAATCCTAACCTAAGTTACAATTAAACCTAACACTACAGTATCAATAAATTAATTAAATAAAATACCTACAATTATCTACAATTAAACCTAACACTACACTATCAATAAATTAATTAAATAGAATACCTAGAAATAAATACAATTAAATAAACTGACTAAAGTACAAAAAATAAAAAAAGAACTAAGTTACAAAAAATAAAAAAATATTTACAAACATTAGAAAACTATTACAACAATTTTAAGCTAATTACACCTACTCTAAACCCCCTAACAAAATAACAAAGCCCCCCAAAATAAAAAAATGCCCTACCCTATTGTAAAATAAAAATAGAAAAGCTCTTTTACCTTACCAGGGCCTTTTGCGGGGGCATGCCCCAAAGAATTCAGCACTTATGCCTGGAAAAAAACATACAATACCCCCCCCCAACATTACAACCCATCACCCACATACCCCTAATCTAACCCAAACCCCCCTTAAATGAACCTAACACTAAGCCCCTGAAGATCTTCCTACCTTATCTTCACCACGCCGGGTATCACCAATCAGTCCAGGCTCTGATGTCTTGATCCAAGCCCAAGCGGGGGCTAAAGACGTCCATCCTCCGGCTTAAGTCTTGATCCAAACCCAAGCGGGGGCTGAAGATGTCCATCCTCCGGCTGAAGTCTTGATCCAAGCCCAAGCGGGGGCTGAAGACGTCCATCCTCCGGCTGAAGTCTTGATCCAAGCCCAAGCGGGGGCTGAAGGCGTCCATCCTCCTGCTGAAGACTTGATCCAAGCGGCAGCTGAAGAAGTCCATCATCGGGCAGAAGTTTTCATCCTATCCGGGCAGAAGAGGAGATCCGGACCGGTAGACATCTTCATCCAAGCGGCATCTTCTATCTTCTTCCATCCGATGACGAGCGGCTCCATCTTCAAGACCTCCAGCGCAGATCCATCCTCTTCTTCCGACGTCCTAAAACAGAATGAAGGTTCCTTTAAGGGACGTCATCCAAGATGGCGTCCCTCGAATTCTGAATGGCTGATAAGATTCTATTAGCCAATCGGAATTAAGGTAGGAAAAATCTGATTGGCTGATGGAATCAGCCAATCAGATTCAAGTTCAATCCGATTGGCTGATCCAATCAGCCAATTAGATTGAGCTCGCATTCTATTGGCTGTTCCGATCAGAATTTTCCTACCTTAATTCCGATTGGCTGATAGAATCTTATCAGCCAATCGGAATTCGAGGGACGCCATCTTGGATGACATCCCTTAAAGGAACCTTCATTCTGTTTTAGGACATTGGAAGAAGAGGATGGATCGGCGCCGAAGGTCTTGAAGATGGAGCCGCTCGTCATCGGATGGAAGAAGATAGAAGATACCGCTTGGATGAAGATGTCTACCAGTCCGGATCTCCTCTTCTGCCCGGATAGGATGAAGACTTCTGCCCGATGATGGACTTCTTCAGCCGCCGCTTGGATCAAGACTTCAGCCGGAGGATGGACGTCTTCAGCCCCTGCTTGGGCTTGGATCAAGACTTCAGCCGGAGGATGGACGTCTTCAGCCCCGCTTGGGCTTGGATCAAGACATCGGAGCCTGGACCGATCGGTGATACCCGGCGTGGTGAAGATAAGGTAGGAAGATCTTCAGGGGCTTAGTGTTAGGTTTATTTAAGGGGGGTTTGGGTTAGATTAGGGGTATGTGGGTGGTAGGTTGTAATGTTGGGGGGGATATTGTATGTTTTTTTTCCAGGCAAAAGAGCTGAATCCTTTGGGGCATGCCCCGCAAAAGGCCCTTTTAAGGGCTGGTAAGGTAAAAGAGCTTTTCTATTTTTATTTTAGAATAGTGTAGGGCATTTTTTATTTTGGGGGGCTTTGTTATTTTATTAGGGGGCTTAGAGTAGGTGTAATTAGCTTAAAATTGTTGTAATATTTTTCTAATGTTTGTAAATATTTATTTATTTTTTGTAACTTAGTTCTTTTTTTATTTTTTGTACTTTAGTTAGTTGATTTAATTGTATTTATTTGTAGGTATTGTATTTAATTAATTTATTGATAGTGTAGTGTTAGGTTTAATTGTAACTTAGGTTAGGATTTATTTTACAGGTAATTTTGTAATTATTTTAACTAGGTAACTATTAAATAGTTATTAACTATTTAATAGCTATTGTACCTGGTTAAAATAAATACAAAGTTGCCTGTAAAATAAATATAAATCCTAAAATAGCTACAATATAATAATAATTTATATTGTAGCTATATTAGGATTTATTTCACAGGTAAGTATTTAGCTTTAAATAGGAACAATTTATTTAATAAGAGTTAATTTATTTTGTTAGATTTAAATTATATTTAACTTAGGGGGGTGTTAGGGTTAGACTTAGCTTTAGGGGTTAATACATTTATTAGAGTAGCGGCGAGGTCCGGTCGGCAGATTAGTGGTTAATAATTGTAGGTAGGTGGAGGCGACATTGGGGGCGGCAGATTAGGGGTTAATAAATATAATATATTGGTCGGCGGTGTTAGGGGCAGCAGATTAGGGGTACATAGGGATAATGTAGGTGGCAGCGTTGTGCGGTCAGCAGATTAGGGGTTAAAAAAATGTAATAGAGTGGCGGCGATGTGGGGGGCCCTCAGTTTAGGGGTACATAGGTAGTTTATGGGTGTTAGTGTACTTTAGAGCACAGGAGTTAAGAGCTTTATGAACCGGTGTTAGCCCAGAAAGCTCTTAACTCCTGACTTTTTGCTGCGGCTGGAGTTTTGTCGTTAGACTTCTAACGCTCACTTCAGCCACGACTCTAAATACCAGCGTTAGAAAGATCCCATTGAAAAGATAGGATACACAAATGGCATAGGGGGATCTGCGGTATGGAAAAATCGCGGCTGCAAAGTGAGGGTTAGACCCTTTCCTTTCCTGACTCTAAATACCAGCGGTAGCCCAAAACCAGCGTTAGAAGCCTCTAACGCTGGTTTTGACGGCTAACGCCAAACTCTAAATCTAGCCGTTAGGTTTTATTTTTATTTTACAGCTAAGTTTGTATTTATTTGAACTAGGTAGACTAGTTAGTCAATAGTTATTAACTATTTACTAGCTACGAAGTTAAAATAAATACAAATTTACCTGTAAAATAAAACCTAACCTGTCTTACACTAACACTAACATTACACTACAATTAAATAAATTACATTAATTAAATACAATTAATTGCCCCAATTAATTGCCCCAAAGAAATCAGCTCTTTTACCTGTAAAAAAAAAATACAAACAACCCCACAACAGTAAAACCCACCACCCACACAACCAACCCCCCCAAATAAAATCCTATCAAAAAAACCTAACCTCCCCATTGCCCTGAAAATGGCATTTGGATCCTTCCGATGCGGAGCGGCTCCATCTTCAAGACATCCGGTGCGGAGCATCCTTTTCTTTCGATGGCTCTGCAAGAATGAAGTCTCCTTTAAATGACGTCATCCAAGATGGCGTCCCTTGAATTCTGATGGATTAGATTGAATAGAATGAGCTCACATTCTATTGGCTGTTCCAATCAGCCAATAGAATGCGAGCTCAATCCTATTGGCTGATTGCATCAGCCAATAGGATTTTTTCACCTTTAATTCTGATTGACTGAATTCTATCAGCCAATCGGAATTCAAGGGATGCCATCTTGGATGATGACATTTAAAGGAACCTTCAGTGTACGGCTGGGACCTTATGAAGAGGATGCTCCACGCCAGATGTCTTGAAGATGGAGCCGCTCCGCGTCGGAAGGATGAAGATAGAAGATGCCGCTTGGATGAAGACTTCTGCCCGCCTGGAGGACGACTTCTTGCCGCTTGGATGAAGACTTCTCCCGGCTTCGTTGAGGACTTCTGCACGCTTGGATGAAGACTTCTCTCGGCTTGATGAGGATGGATGTCCGGTCTTCAAAAACTGTGGATCTTCGGGGGTTAGTGTTAGGTTTTTTTTAAGGATTTATTCGGTGGGTTTTATTTTTAGATTAAGGATTTTGGGCAAAGAAAAAGAGCTAAATCCCATTTTAAGAGCAATGCCCATCCAAATGCTCTTTTCAGGGCAATGGGGAGCTTAGGTTTTTTAGATATGATTTTATTTGGGGGGGTTGGTTGTGTGGGTGGTGGGTTTTACTGTTGGGGGGGTTGTTTGTATTTTTTTTTACAGGTAAAAGAGCTGATTTCTTTGGGGCAATGCCCAGCAAAAGGCCCTTTTAAGGGCTATTGGCAGTTTAGTTTAGGTTAGGTTTTTTTTTTTTATTTGGGGGGGGGGGCTTTTTTATTTTGATAGGGCTATTGGATTAGGTGTAATTAGTTTAAATATTTGATAATTTCTTTTTTATTTTGTGTAATTTAGTGGGGGGGGGTTGTAATTTAGTAAATTGTATTTAATTCATGTAATTTATTTAATTGTAGTGTAATGTTAGGTTTTAGTGTAAGACAGGTTAGGTTTAATTTTACAGGTACATTTTTATTTATTTTAACTAGGTAGTTATTAAATAGTTAATATCCATTTACTAACTAGTCTACCTAGTTAAAATAAATACAAACTTAGCTGTGAAATAAAATAAAACCTAAGATAGCTACAATGTAACTGTTAGTTATATTGTAGTTAGCTTAGGGTTTATTTTATAGGTAAGTATTTAGTTTTAAATAGGAATTATTTAGTTAATGATAGTAATTTTTATTTAGATTTATTTTAATTATATTAAAGTTAGGGGTGTTAGGGTTTGGGTTAGACTTAGGGTTAGGCTTAGGTTTAGGGGTTAACATATTTATTTAGTGTTAGTGATGTGGGAGGCCAGAGTTTTAGGGGTAAATAGCTTTAGTATAGTGGCGGCGGCGACGTTGGGGGCGACAGATTAGGGGTTAATAAGTGTAGGTAGGTGGCGGCGATGTCGGGGGCTGCAGATTAGGTGTTAATAAGTGTAATGTAGGTGTCAGCGATGTCTGGGGCAGCAGATTAGGGGTGTTTAGACTCATGTTAGGGTGTTAGGTGTAAACATAAATTTTCTTTCCCCATAGGAATCAATGGGGCTGCGTTACGGAGCTTTACGCTCCTTTATTGCAGGTGTTAGATTTTTTATTTAGCTGGCTCTCCCCATTGATGTCTCTGGGGAAATCGTGCACGAGCACGTAAAACCAGCTCAAAGCAGCGCTGGTATTTGTGTGCGGTATGGAGCTCAATGCTGCCATATTGCCTGCTAACGCCGGGTTTTTGCAAAACTGTTATAGCAGCGTTATTAAAGGTGAACGGTGAAAATAACTTGCAAATTAATACCGAGCCGCTCATAATGCAAAACTCGTAATCCTGCCGCTTGTTACAAATGTATCATTTATATTCTCCTGTGGAGGGATGAAAGTTATCCTGCTAGTTCCTGCATTAAACTTCTCCATAACTACTGTGGAGGAAAGCATTAGAAATCTATTATCTACCAGTTGTAGAAGCAGTTACGCAAAAAAAATGATCTATAACAAAGCGCAATAATAATGGTTATTGGAGTGCAATAATTATTTATGTTGGCGTGATAAACATTTTTTATAATGGAGTGCCAAAATAATATATAACAGAGCACAAAAATCATATATATTGGGGCATAGAATAAGATATAAAAGAAGCTCTAAAATTGAAGCACAAAAACACTGAAAATGTAGATCTATTTTCTTACATGACAGTTTTTTGAAGAGGGGCATTAACAAAGCTACCAGGAAGGCTGTATAAATATTTCTATTGACTTATATATATGACTGACATGGAGAAAAGTTGCTTAGTTTCAGTGATAAATAAGGAGAAGATACCGATGATTACGGGACAAGAATTTAGACACCCCCACACCAACCGCAGATATCAAATAAAATTCTTCCTGACCTGCACAACAACCCATGTCGTGTATTTATTGAATTGTCCATATGGAATGTTTTATGTGGGAAAAACCTGTGACAATGCGAGGACAAGAATGGCAAACCATCTCTCTGCCATTGGGCAAGCGCTAAAATCAAGAAATTCAGACCAACCAGTGCCACACTATTTTTTGGATAAAGGACACTCTGTCACAAATCTTAGGTTCAGACTTATTGATCACATCCCCCCCTAAAGAGAGGGGGAGACAGAACAAGGGCACTATTAAGGTGTTAATCAAGATGGACTTATGAACTCAATACAGTCTCTCCAAATGGCCTTAACATTAATAATGACTGGCATTGTTTTTTATGACATTTTGTTTTTTTACGTCCCCATTTAGAGAGTTGGAGTTATTTTAAACACTGTTCATAGTCCATCAGTCTACCATTCATGCCTCTTTAATATTTTTCTCGCTCCTGATATAATTACATAAGTGACCATGCTCCTGTCAATTAGACGATATATGTATATACATTTATACAGAATTTTTATTTAACAACACTTTTATTATATAAAATGACGGACCTCTGTTTGGACAGTATTTCTTAATGGGATAGTGATACATGTATATTATCAGACCTTGACATTTAGTTGTTTTTTTAAAAACTACACACCATTTATTCTATATCTGATATATATTTTATATATATATCTGTTACGGTTACCCTTAGTCTCGCTGAGAGATGGACCGCTTAGTAGCCTGGATCCCTATTGCTAAAGAGGGGAGAAGCTGCTTTCCATAGTATTCTATATGAGTCTCGCAAATATAGAATAATCTCCCTTAGCTGCAGTACAGCTAGGATACCCTTCTGCCCACAAAAACGAGTCAACGCTGCGATTGAGGGTCAAACAAGAACTCAGGACTGGGATGCCCAGCCTGCTTTTTATTAAGGTTACATGCACACAGGGCACTCCCAGGGGGAGAGGGGGGGAAGCACAAAATCCCCCATCACACATTTAGATAGAGAGCACTGTCCTTTGACAGGCCACAATAGGATTACAGTACTTAAGATAACAAGTTTACAAGTTCATCTTATCAATTAGCAGTCTGGCTCCAGAGGTGATTAGACAATAGTTTCTAAAAGCTGAAAAAAAAAAGTTAACTCTTTATGAAATGATACTGGTTACTGTTTTCTTGGAGCCCTTCTTAGGCGCTGGCTTGCTGGTTCAGGCATTGCTGCTGGGAAATAAGCTCTTCACAACAAAATAACTAATGCTTCTGTAACAGTGCTCCCTTTCTGTGGAACACTCTGGCAGACACGGTCTGACCCCTTTTCGGGGCAGACTAAGGCTGTCCAGACCGCTGGTTATGCGGGGCTGAGGTCGGTTTGTCTGGACAACCCGTCGGCGTTGCCATTCTGTTTCCCAGGTCTGTAAGTAATGGTGAAATTGAAGGGTTGCAACGATAAGCTCCAACGTAATAGCCTGCCGTTATCTCCAGAGACCCGGTTCAGCCACACCAACGGGTTATGGTCGGTGACCAGAGTGAACTCCTGACCATATAAATAGGGAGTCAATTTCTTTAATGCCCACACCAAAGCCAAACACTCCTTTTCGACCGCTGCATAGCTGACTTCGCGGGGCAGGAGCTTCCGGCTGATGTAGGCAACTGGATGCTCCCCTCCATCTTCGCCTACTTGGCTGAGGACGGCTCCCAGCCCGAACATGGAAGCATCTGTATGGACGATAAAACGTTTGTTAAGGGCTGGGGCCGCCAGGACAGGAGCGTTAATTAGAGCATTTTTGAGAGCCTGGAAAGCCGTTTCACAGTGGGGAGACCACAGGACCTGTCGAGGTAAGTTCTTCTTGGTCAAGTCAGTCAGGGGTTTGGCAAGTGTGCTGTAGTCTGGTACGAACCGTCTATAGTACCCTGCCGTGCCCAGGAAGGCTAGGACCTGAGTCTTAGTGATGGGGGTGGGCCAATTGGCGACAGCTTCTATTTTGGCCGGCTCTGGTCGCTGCTTTCCACACCCCACCCGGTGACCCAGGTACTGTACCTCGGCCATCCCAAAGTGGCATTTCTCTGGCTTCAGAGTCAGGCCAGCAGCCCGGATCTGATCCAGAACCATTCCCACATGAGCTAAGTGGTCCTCCCAGGACTCACTGTGGATCGCTATGTCGTCCAGGTAGGCGCAAGCAAAACTCTGGAAGCCATCCAGGAGCCTATCCACCAAGCGCTGGAATGTAGCTGGGGCATTCTTCATCCCAAACGGCATTACCCTAAACTGATATAAGCCGAATGGGGTGACGAATGCCGACTTGGGGATAGCCTCCGGGGCCAGGGGAATCTGCCAGTAACCTTTGCAGAGGTCAATAGTGGTCAGGTAATTTCCCCTGGCTATACGATCGAGTAGCTCGTCTACCCTGGGCATAGGGTAAGCGTCCGTCACGGTATTTTCATTGAGCCTCCGATAGTCTACGCAGAACCGGGTGGTCCCATCTTTCTTGGGCACCAAGACAACTGGGGAGGCCCAGGGACTATCGGAGGGCTCAATTACCCTGAGCTGGAGCATCTCATCGATCTCCTTCTTCATTCCTGTCCTAACTGCTTCGGGGATTCGGTACGGAGCCTGGCGCAAGGGAGCTTGTCCCGGAGTATCTACCTGGTGGGTGGTTAAAGTAGTGTACCCTGGCTTCGGAGAGAAGGTGAGGTGTTTGGACTGGAGGAGTTGGTTGAGCTGCTCCCTTTCAGTGGGGCTAAGTCGGTCCCCTATCTGAACCTGTGCCACTATACCTGTGGGGAGGCTTTTTTCTAATAGGTCTGGAATGGGTAAACTGTCGGGGTCTTCCTGAGGGGAACAACATACGGCCGTCACGTTCTCTGGTCGCTCAAAATATTCCTTGAGCATGTTTACATGGAATGTCTTTCTAAGATTGTTGTCGTGGCAGCTAGCTATCACATAAGTGGTGTCTCCCCTTTTCTCTACGATCTGGTAGGGACCCTGCCAGGACGCCTGCAATTTGTCTGTCTTCACCGGCTTAAGTACTAACACCTTTTGTCCTATGGTGAAGATTCTCTTTCGGGCCCCCCGATCATACCATACTTTCTGTCTTCTCTGGGCCAACTGGAGATTAGCCCGCACGGATTTGGCTAATTGCTCCATTCGGTCCCTGAGTTCCAGCACGTATGGCACAATGGGGACACCGTCAGCCTCCATCTCTCCCTCCCAGTGCTCCCGGATCAGGTTTAGGGGTCCCCGTACCTTTCTTCCGTAGAGCAACTCGAAGGGAGAGAACCCTGTCGTTTCCTGGGGCACCTCCCGATAAGCAAATAGGAGGTGCGGCAGGAAGCGTTCCCAGTCTCGGTATTCCTGAGTGAACGTCTTGAGCATTTGCTTGAGGGTCCCATTGAACCTCTCACACAGCCCGTTCGTCTGGGGGTGGTATGGGGAGCTCAGGAGGGACTTAATTTTGCAAACCTGCCAGAGTTGTTGGGTCAATTCAGCCGTAAATTGGGTGCCTCGGTCGGATAGGATTTCTTTTGGAAATCCTACCCGGGAGAACACCTGTACTAGTGCATTCGCTACCGTATCCGCTTGTATGTTGGATAGGGCGACAGCCTCTGGGTACCTGGTAGCGTAGTCCACTACGGTAAGAATGTATCGCTTACCGGAGGGACTAGGGGTAGCCAGTGGTCCCACTAGGTCAATAGCAACCCGGCTGAAGGGTTCCTCTACAATGGGCATATTTACTAGCTGGGCTTTAGGGTGATCGCCTCGCCTTCCTACTCGTTGACACACATCGCAGGTGTTACAGTAAGTTCTAACGTCAGCGTGCACCCCTGGCCAAAAGAACGTGTGAGTAATGCGGTGTAGGGTACGGGTAACGGCTAGGTGGCCTGCTAAGGGGATGTCGTGGCCTATTTTGAGGATTTCTTGGCGGTATTTGTGGGGCACTACCAGCTGTCGCCTACGCTGTCCCCTTTTCTCTGTCCAGCGGTATAGTTTCCCTTTTTCCCATAAGAATGTTTCGTTATCTGCCCCGCCCCCTCCGGTCTCTGCTCGTTCCCGGTACTTTTGTAAGGTCGGGTCAGTCTTAGACTCTGCCTCGAAAGCATCTGGGGTGTCCCAGGGTATGGGGCCTAACCTGTCAGGCAAGGTCGGGGTAGGTCTTACTTGTGTCTCCCGCACTGGTGAGAGCTCTCGCTCCATCCGGGCTTGGGCCCGTGTAGTCACTGGGTCCGCCTCGTTGTTGCATACTGGAGCATAGGCAGAAGTCATGGGGCCCAAATCGTTGCCCAGTAGTACTTCGGCAGGTAAATTATCCATTAGGCCCACGTTCACAGCCCCCTTTCCCGCTCCCCAATCAAGATGCACTTTAGCTGTTGGAATTTTGTACACATCCCCCCCCGCCACTCTAACGGCCACAGTCTGTCCGGATCGCTTGTGCTCTGGCACCAAATGACTCTGTACCAGCGTGATAGTAGCCCCTGTGTCTCGCAATCCCTCGGTAGATCGCCCCTCGAGCCATACCCTCTGCCGATGGTGCTGGCGGTTATCTGAGGCAGCATATACAGGGTCTGCCTCGTGAAGCGGCCCCACATATCCCTCCATAGGGGCCTCTTGGTTAACACAGAGGGCCCGGGCCGGACGATAGGACCCAGAGGGGTAATTGTAATTCCTGGGTGTCTGGTGCGTATTAAGGGGGCAGCTAGCCATGAAATGCCCTGGTTGCTTGCATCGGTGGCAAGTCGGTCTGGGACGCTCAGAGCTGTTATTGGGTGGTCCTGAGTGTCGGACGGGCCCTGTGGGCACCGGGGCTCGGAATTCAGCACGAGGGGGTGCACGGTAAACCTCTCTGGGTTCGACCCGTGCTGGAGCTCGGTAGTTCATGGGTTCGTGAAGACGGGAGTCATAATGTTCATCGGCCAATTTGGCTGCTTCTTCTAAGGTAGAAGGCCGCCTGTCTCGCAGCCATTCCTTCCCTTGCTGTTCCATGCCATTATAAAAATGTTCTAAGAGAAACAATTGTAAAATTTCCTCCCCAGTCACCGCTTTACATCCGCTCAGCCAGTGATTTGCCGCTCTCCGCATTCGGTGCGCCCATTCCATATGGGTATCGTTAGGCTTCTTTTCCGTGCCCCGAAACTGTCGGCGATACGTGTCCGGAGTTACAGCGTACCGTCGCAACAGTGTCTCCTTAACTAGCTCATACTGTGTCACTTCCTCAGCACCCAGAGTACGAAAGGCTTCCAGGGCTCGCCCGGATAGTTTCCCAGACAATATCGTGGGCCACTCTCTGTTGGGAATCTGGTGCAGGGCACATTGCCTTTCGAAGTCCGCCAAATATTCATCAATCCCTGTCTCGCTCTCTAGGAAGGGTCGAAATGCCGCATAGGGTATCTTGGGCCTCCCAGCATTTTCGACAGGGATGATTACCTGCGGGGCTTCAGCATTGCGGTGTGCGTTCGCTAGGTTGAGTTCGTGGGCTCGAGTCTCTCGTATATCCTCGTCCGCCTCCGCCATCAACTGCTGTACCAATTCCATGGAGGGGTTCGGCCCGTATAATGAGAGCCTTTCCCGAACAATCCTGGTTTTTTCGTCACTAATCGTGGTCGGTGTTTCCGCCATTGTGAAGCTCTGATCCAGTTCGGTCAATTCTGCGATCAGCTCTCTCCTCGGCCGGTTGCTGGCGTACCCCCCTCTGCTTTCAAGTAAATCCTTTAGGGTTGTACGCTTCAATTTTTCGTAAGCGCTCTCCATCCGTTCTGTACCTCTCCTAGGAAATCCAGGAAAATCCCGCCGCTGCCGCCAAATGTTACGGTTACCCTTAGTCTCGCTGAGAGATGGACCGCTTAGTAGCCTGGATCCCTATTGCTAAAGAGGGGAGAAGCTGCTTTCCATAGTATTCTATATGAGTCTCGCAAATATAGAATAATCTCCCTTAGCTGCAGTACAGCTAGGATACCCTTCTGCCCACAAAAACGAGTCAACGCTGCGATTGAGGGTCAAACAAGAACTCAGGACTGGGATGCCCAGCCTGCTTTTTATTAAGGTTACATGCACACAGGGCACTCCCAGGGGGAGAGGGGGGGAAGCACAAAATCCCCCATCACACATTTAGATAGAGAGCACTGTCCTTTGACAGGCCACAATAGGATTACAGTACTTAAGATAACAAGTTTACAAGTTCATCTTATCAATTAGCAGTCTGGCTCCAGAGGTGATTAGACAATAGTTTCTAAAAGCTGAAAAAAAAGAGTTAACTCTTTATGAAATGATACTGGTTACTGTTTTCTTGGAGCCCTTCTTAGGCGCTGGCTTGCTGGTTCAGGCATTGCTGCTGGGAAATAAGCTCTTCACAACAAAATAACTAATGCTTCTGTAACAATATCAATTGTACATATTCTTATATATCTGTGTCATTATGAAGAAGGTATATACACATATCCATGAATACAGGATTTTGCAATGTAGAGGGTATGATATCTGACTTCTGATTTACACATAGGACATATGCATATTAGTTTCTATTAGACTATCTATGATGATGGCAGTTATACTATATATTTCCTTGCTCACCTGCTCAGTTTATATTCACAACTCTTTCAGCCCTGCATATAGAAGAGTGCAACAACTAATTAGATATTTGTAGACACAATTTGCCTTTTTTTTATTATTTGCTAGTTTCGTTTCGATGGCACTGCATCCTTAAATAAGTATTCTTAGGATTGTGGCTTTTGCGCTCGTTACATATGGTCGTGGACATTCAGTATATCTTTACTATGGATATCTGTTTAGCACAGATCGTAACTTAGGGGCGGGTCCTGACGACGTAGATGATGACACTCACCCACACTGACTACATTGACTGAATCTAAATCACATGGCCGGAATAAACACAGGGAGCGATGCAGTTCAGGGTGTTTATACGGGCTGTACAAACGGGATCATATGTAAGTAACACCTATCATATCCTTATGTTAGGATTGGACATTTTTTCACATAATTGATATGTAAATAACAGCAATTTTAGACTCTGAGCGATAATATAACGAGTTATAGCTCTCATACTACATTATCCTATGTTTCATGGTTTTTAGTTTCTGTGTTACTCTGTGTACATATACTGACTACAATACACAGTACATGTATATAAGCAAAGTGGTCTGCCAATCCAATACTTATGCAGATGTAAAAGGGTGTGATATGCACTTTGCAATACTTCACTAAATGGTTTATAATTATTGTTGGAATGTGTTTATGTATGGTTCCTATACATTGATTTGGTTTGTATTCATGCATTTTACTTATTCATGGATGCTCTGATTATTTTAACATTTCTATGTTTTTATTTTGTTTTTATTTTTCCTTGGTAACAGTTGTTGTATGTGCTCACCATGACAACCACATTTTGGCGCAATTTTGTATGTTGGGGGTGGGGCTTATCAACCTATATAATGTTTGCTATTTCACTGTTTGTTTTGTCTGAGGAAGGGGTGTTGTACCCAGAAACATCACTTCTATAAAGTTGTTTTCACTTAAGACCAGTGAGTGTGGATATTTTGTTGCATTTTTTATATGGATAGATAGATAGATAGATAGATAGATAGATAGATATATGTGTGTGTGTACATATGTATCTATGTATTTATTGGTGTATATATGTATTTACAGTCATATATACACATATAATCACATAAATACATATGTATACATATATAGACATATATTAAGTGCATTGGAACCTTCTGCCGTCAAGTAGCTAAAAACATGAAAAATCATATTTACGCAATATTCATACTTAATAAAGTGTTTGTGTATTTACTGTAAATATTTCTCATTCCAATGTTCTTCACATAGGGGAATATGTTTAAAGTATTTTTAAATAGAGATTCATATATGATACTGCATATATCGACCAACACTATCATTAGTGCACCACTTGTAATCTGGGTCTATATGTATCAAAGGAATATGAAACCCAAAATTTACTTCTATAATCATTTTGTCTTGTTAGGTGTATCCAGTCCACGGATCATCCATTACTTGTGGGATATTCTCCTTCCCAACAGGAAGTTGCAAGAGGATCACCCACAGCAGAGCTGCTATATAGCTCCTCCCCTAACTGCCATACCCAGTCATTCTCTTGCAAGCTCTCAACATAGCTGGAGGTAGTTAGAGGAAAGTGGTAAAATATAGTTAGTTTTTTCTTCAATCAAAAGTTTATTGTTTTTAAATGGTACCGGAGTGTACTATTTTATCTCAGGCAGCATTTAGAAGAAGAATCTGCCTGCGTTTTTCTATGATCTTAGCAGAAGTAACTAAGATCCACTGCCGTTCTCACATATGTCTGAGGAGTGAGGTAACTTCAGAGGGAGAATGGTGTGCAGGGTATCCTGCAATAAGGTATGTGCAGTTAAGTTTTTCTAGGGATGGAATTTGCTAGAAAATGCTGCTGATACCGGATTAATGTAAGTTAAAGCCTAAATACAGTGATTTAATAGCGACTAGTATCAGGCTTGCTATTAGAGGTATATACTCTGATTAATGTGCAATATAAAACGTTTGCTGGCATGTTTAATCGTTTTTATATATGCTTTGTTGATAAAACTTATTGGGGCCTAGTTTTTCCACATGGCTGGCTTTATTTTTGCCTAGAAACAGTTTCCTGAGGCTTTCCACTGTTATATTATAAAAGTTACAGTTGGTGCAGTTAAAATTACAAACTGTGACATTCAACTTCCCTCAGCAGTCCCCTGCATGCTATAGGACATCTCTGAAGGGCTCAAAAGGTTTCAAAAGTAGGAGCTGTGGCAGTTGTTATGACTGTTTAAAAAATATATTTTTCGTTTTGTTAATCTGTTTTTTGTATTAAAGGGTTAATCATCCATTTGCAAGTGGGTGCAATGCTCTGCTAACTTGTTACATACGCTGTAAAAATTTCGTTAAACTGCCTTTTTTCACTGTTATTTCAAATTTTGGCAAAATTTGTTTCTCTTGAAGGCACAGTCACTTTTTTTTTATATTGCTTGTTAACTTGATTTAAAGTGTTTTCCAAGCTTGCTAGTCTCATTACTAGTCTGTATAAACATGTCTGACATAGAGGAAACTCCTTGTTCATTATGTTTAAAAGCCATGGTGGAACCCTATAGGAGAATGTGTACTAAATGTATTGATTTCACTTTAAACAATAAAGATCAGCTGTTATCTTTAAAATAATTATCACCAGAGGATTCTGACGAGGGGGAAGTTATGCCGACTAACTCTCCCCACGTGTCGGACCCTTTGACTCCCGCTCAAGGGACTCACGCTAAAATGGCGCCAAGTACATCAAAGACGGCCATAGCGATTACTTTGCAGGACATGGCGGCAATCATGGATAATACCCTGTCAGCGGTATTAGCCAGACTGCCTGAATTCAGAGGAAAGCGCGATAGCTCTGGGGTTAGACGTAATTCAGAGCGCGCAGATGTTTTAAGGCGCATGTCTGATACTGCGTCACAATATGCAGAAGCTGAGGAAGAGCTTCAGTCTGTGGGTGACGTCTCTGACTCGGGGAAACCTGATTCAGATATGTCTACTTTTAAATTTAAGCTTGAGAACCTCCGGGTGTTGCTTGGAGAGGTTTTAGCTGCTCTGAATGACTGTGACACAATTGCAGTGCCAGAGAAATTGTGTAGAGTGGATAAATACTACGCGGTGCTGGTGTGTACTGACGTTTTTCCAATACCTAAAAGGTTTACAGAAATTATTACTAAGGAGTGGGACAGACCCGGTGTGCCGTTTTCCCCCCCTCCTATTTTTAGAAAAATGTTTCCAATAGACGCCACCACACGGGACTTATGGCAGACGGTCCCTAAGGTGGAGGGAGCAGTTTCTATTTTAGCAAAGCGTACCACTATCCCTGTCAAGGACAGTTGTGCTTTTTCAGATCCAATGGATAAAAAATTAGAAGGTTACCTTAAGAAAATGTTTATTCAACAAGGTTTTATCCTGCAGCCCCTTGCATGCATTGCTCCTGTCACTGCTGCTGCGGCGTTCTGGTTTGAGTCTCTGGAAGAGGCCTTTCAGACAGCTACTCCATTGACTGAAATACTTGACAAGCTTAGAACACTTAAGATAGCTAATTCTTTTGTTTCTGATGCCTTTGTTCATTTGACTAAACTAACGGCTAAGAATTCTCGATTCGCCATCCAGGTGCGTAGGGAGCTATGGCTTAAATCTTGGTCAGCTGACGGGACTTCAAAGTCTAAATTACTTAACATTCCCTTCAAGGGGCAGACCCTATTCGGGCCTGGTTTGAAGGAAATTTTTGCTGACATTACTGGAGGTAAGGGTCATACCCTTCCTCAGGACAGGGCCAAATCAAGGGCCAAAAAGTCTAATTTTCGTGCTATTCGAAACTTCAAGGCAGGTGCAGCATCAACTTCCTCTGCTACAAAACAAGAGGGAACTTTTGCGCAATCCAAGCCGGCCTGGAAATCTAACCAGGCCTGGAGCAAAGGCAAGCAGGCCAGAAAGCCTGCTGCTGCCTCTAAGACAGCATGAAGGAACGGCCCCCTATACGGCAAAGGATCTAGTAGGGGGCATACTTTCTCTCTTCACCCAGGCGTGGGCAAGAGATGTTCAGGATCCTTGGGCGTTGGAGATCATATCTCAGGGATATCTTCTGGACTTCAAAGCTTCCCCCCCACAAGGGAGATTTCACCTTTCGAGATTATCTGTAAAACAGATAAGGAAAGAGGCATTCTTACGCTGTGTGCAAGACCTCCTAATAATGGGAGTGATCCATCCAGTTCCACAGATGGAACAAGGACAGGGATTTTATTCAAATCTGTTTGTGGTTCCCAAAAAAGAGGGAACCTTCAGACCAATTTTGGATCTAAAGATCTTAAACAAATTCCTCAGAGTTCCATCGTTCAAAATGGAAACTATTCGGACAATCCTACCTATGATCCAGGAGGGCCAGTACGTGACCACAGTGGATTTGAAGGATGCTTACCTTCACATACCGATTCACAAAGATCATCATCGGTTCCTAAGGTTTGCCTTTCTAGACAGGCATTACCAGTTTGTGGCTCTTCCCTTCGGGTTAGCTACAGCCCCAAGAATTTTTACAAAGGTTCTGGGGTCTCTTCTGGCGGTCCTAAGACCACGGGGCATAGCAGTGGCCCCTTATCTAGACGACATCCTGATACAGGCGTCAAACTTCCAAATTGCCAAATCTCATACGGACATAGTGTTGGCATTTCTGAGGTCGCATGGGTGGAAAGTGAACGAGGGAAAGAGTTCTCTATCACCCCTCACAAGGGTTTCCTTCCTAGGAACTCTGATAGATTCTGTAGAAATGAAAATTTACCAGACGGAGTCCAGGTTATCAAAGCTTCTAAATTCCTGCCGTGTTCTTCACTACATTCCGCGCCCTTCAGTGGCTCAGTGCATGTAAGTGATCGGCTTAATGGTAGCGGCGATGGACATAGTGCCATTTGTGCGCCTACATCTCAGACCGCTGCAATTATGCATGCTCAGTCAGTGGAATGGGGATTACACAGATTTGTCCCCTCTGCTAAATCTGGATCAAGAGACCAGAGATTCTCTTCTCTGGTGGCTATCTCGGGTCCATCTGTCCAAAGGTATGACCTTTCGCAGGCCAGATTGGACAATTGTAACAACAGATGCCAGCCTTCTAGGTTGGGGTGCAGTCTGGAATTCCCTGAAGGCTCAGGGATCGTGGACTCAGGAGGAGAAACTCCTCCCAATAAATATTCTGGAGTTAAGAGCAATATTCAATGCTCTTCTAGCTTGGCCTCAGTTAGCAACCCTGAGGTTCATCAGATTTCAGTCGGACAACATCACGACTGTGGCTTACATCAACCATCAAGGGGGGACCAGGAGCTCCCTAGCGATGTTAGAAGTCTCCAAGATAATTCGCTGGGCAGAGACTCACTCTTGCCATTTATCAGCGATCCATATCCCAGGTGTAGAGAACTGGGAGGCGGATTTTCTAAGTCATCAGACTTTTCATCCGGGGGAGTGGGAACTCCATCCAGAGGTGTTTGCTCAATTGGTTCATCGTTGGGGCACACCAGAATTGGATCTCATGGCGTCTCGCCAGAACGCCAAGCTTCCTTTTACGGATCCAGGTCCAGGGACCCAGAAGCGACGCTGATAGATGCTCTAGCAGCACCGTGGTTCTTCAACCTGGCTTATGTGTTTCCACCGTTTCCTCTGCTCCCTCGACTGATTGCCAAAATCAAACAGGAGAGAGCATCGGTGATCTTGATCGCGCCTGGGTGGCCACGCAGGACCTGGTATGCAGACCTGGTGGACATGTCATCCTTTCCACCTTGGCCTCTGCCTCTGAGACAAGACCTTCTACTACAAGGTCCTTTCAATCATCCAAATCTAATTTCTCTGAGACTGACTGCCTGGAGATTGAACGCTTGATTTTATCAAGGTGTGGCTTCTCCGAGTCAGTCATTGATACCTTAATACAGGCACGAAAGCCTGTAACCAGGAAAATCTACCATAAGATATGGCGCAAATATCTTCATTAGTGTGAATCCAAGGATTACTCATGGAGTAAGGTTAGGATTCCTAGGATATTGTCCTTTCTCCAAGAGGGTTTGGATAAAGGATTATCAGCTAGTTCTTTAAAGGGACAGATTTCTGCTCTGTCTATCCTTTTGCACAAGCGTCTGGCAGAGGTTCCAGTCGTCCAGGCATTTTGTCAGGCTTTGGTTAGAATTAAGCCTGTGTTTAAACCTGTTGCTCCTCCATGGAGCTTAAACTTGGTTCTTAAGGTTCTTCAAGGAGTTCCGTTTGAACCCCTTCATTCCATTGATATCAAACTTTTATCTTGGAAAGTTCTGTTTTTGATGGCTATTTCCTCAGCTCGTAGAGTCTCTGAGTTATCAGCTTTACAATGTGATTCTCCTTATCTGATTTTCCATACAGATAAAGTAGTTCTGCGTACAAAACCTGGATTTTTACCTAAGGTAGTTTCCAACAAGAATATCAATCAAGAGATTGTTGTTCCATCATTGTGTCCTAATCCTTCTTCAAAGAAGGAACGTCTTTTACATCATTTGGACGTAGTCCGTGCTTTAAAGTTTTACTTACAAGCGACTAAAGATTTTCGTCAAACATCTTCCCTGTTTGTTGTTTACTCTGAACAGAGGAGAGGTCAAAAGGCTTCGGCAACCTCTCTTTCTTTTTGGCTTCAGAGTGCAATACGCTTAGCCTATGAGACTGCTGGACAGCAGCCCCCTGAAAGGATTACAGCTCATTCTACTAGAGCTGTGGCTTCCACCTGGGCCTTTAAAAATGAGGCTTCTGTTGAACAGATTTGCAAAGCGGCGACTTGGTCTTCGCTTCATACCTTTTCAAAATTTACAAATTTGATACTTTTGCTTCTTCGGAGGCTATTTTTGGGAGAAAGGTTCTACAGGCAGTGGTCCCTTCAGTTTAAGTACCTGCCTTGTCCCTCCCTTCATCCGTGTACTTTAGCTTTGGTATTGGTATCCCACAAGTAATGGATGATCCGTGGACTGGATACACCTAACAAGAGAAAACATAATTTATGCTTACCTGATAAATTTATTTCTCTTGTGGTGTATCCAGTCCACGGCCCGCCCTGTCCTTTTAAGGCAGGTCTAAATTTTAAACTACAGTCACCACTGCACCCTATGGTTTCTCCTTTCTCGGCTAGTTTCGGTCGAATGACTGGATATGGCAGTTAGGGGAGGAGCTATATAGCAGCTCTGCTGTGGGTGATCCTCTTGCAACTTCCTGTTGGGAAGGAGAATATCCCACAAGTAATGGATGATCCGTGGACTGGATACACCACAAGAGAAATAAATTTATCAGGTAAGCATAAATTATGTTTTTTCTTTGTTCTTTTGGTATCTTTTTATTGAAAAGCAGGGACGTGTGTTTAGGAGCCAGCTCATTTCTGGAGCACTATATTGCAGCAGTTTTGTAAATTGTTATTTATCCATTTGCAAGAGTACTAGATGGCAGCACAATTTCCTGCTATTTAGTGCTGCAGATGCCTACTTAGGTATCTCTTCAACACAGAATATCATGGGAATGAAGGAAATTTGATAATAGAAGTAAATTTGTAACTTTTTTTAAAATGTTATGATCTTATTTACAAAATAAAATGTTTTGGTTTTATATCCTTTTAATATAATATTTAAAAGGACATGAAACCCAAAATTGTATTTCCATGATTCAGATAGATCATACGATTTTAAAGAACTCTCCATTATCAAATTTTCTTTGTTTTCTTGTTATCCTTTGTTGAAAGCAGGAAGGTTAGCTCAGGAGTTTGCATGTGTCGGCCGTAGGGATGGGCGAATGTGTAAATTTCCAAATTTGAATGTTAGAACGAATGTTATTACCGAAATTCGAATTACAAATCCGAATGTTGATACGAACAAATATTCTTAAAAATTATATAATCGAATGCAATTTACAGTTTTCGAATGTCACTTTCGAATTCTAATACAAACATATAAATTTGAATTTTTCGAATTCGAATATTGCATAATTAGAATATTACATTTAAAGAAAGCATTAGAAATACTATTACAAATATAAATTCGAATTTTTCGAAACAAATATTTTCGAATGTAATCATAAAATTCTAAACCGAACATTCAAAAATCGAATGTTAGAATGTTATGTAAACATTCGAAAGTCGATTCGAACGAATGTGTTAAAATTTGTTTCATTTTTCGAATGTTGCGAAACATTTGCCCATCCCTAGTCTGCAGCTCAATATGACAGCAGTTTTGCAACAATGTTACAAAATAGCAGGACCACTAGATGGCAACACTATTTCCCGTTATGTAGTGCACCAATCATGTGTCCGCTACCTATCTAGATATCTCTATAAGAAAAAATAACAAGAGAAGAAACACATTTGATAATAGAAGTAAATTGGAGACTTTTTAAAATGATATTCTCTATCTGAATAATTATTATTATTATTATTATCAGGTATTTGTAGAGCGCCAACAGATTCTGCAGCGCTGATAATGAACGAAAACATTTGGGTTTCGTGTCCCCTTAAATTATTAAGATTTAGGAGCAAACATTCTGTTAAGAATTCTCCTTTGTTTACTTATATAATATAAAGTTATTTTTTGTGCATAAAGCATCTGTTTTATTCAGTCCTATAGTTAAAATAACTTTATTTTGTTTTTCTAGAATTACATTTCGAGTAATTAAAGGCTACAGCAATAAAATATACATATATTATACAGTTTGTGGTTTCTTAATTATAATAAAACATTGACTACTTTTCCAGAGATGTTCACTTTGATAGCGTTTTTTTACTTTGTCAATTACAAATCTTACAACCACAAAACATACTTGGTTTTGTAACCTTTCAAGAACCAATGACTTAACACTTCAGTGTCAAAGAAATTTGTTGGGCAAGTTGATAGATTGTACTGTCAGTTATGCTGGTTAAGTGTACCCAATAACGTTATCAAATCCACAAGAATGATGACCACAATTTCACCCACAATGCAACAGGGGGAAATCTCAGTATGCCTCATGTCAGATATAAATTGGATGCACTAAACAGTTTGCACAACAGACTTTAACAGGGGCGCTACAGTAAAACTCATGTCTCACTCCAGCGCTAAGCAGATGCTGCGCAAGTAGTACAGTGCTATACTATTAAAGGGGCATGAAACACAACCTTTTTCATTCAGTATTCAGATAGAACATACATTTTTCTATTATCAATTTATCTTCAATCTCTTGATATGCTTTATTGTAGGAGCAGTAATACACTACTGAGAGCTATCTGAACACATCAGTAAGCCAATGATAAGAGGTATATATGTACATACATGTGCAGTCACCAATCAGCAGCTAATTTTCCAGCTCATAAGCCTACGAGGTATACTTTTCAACAAAGGATAGCAAGAGAATGAAGCAAATTAGATAAAAGAAGTAAATTGGAAAGTTGTTAAAAAATGTATGTACATCTGAATCATGATATAACAATTTTGGGTTTCATGTCCCTTTAATAATAATGGTTTACTTAAAATCTCAAAAAGCACTACATTTTACTTTGGTATTTTGGATTGTGCACAAGCGCCATGCAGTGCTCCAGACATGTGCACACTACCTACCTAGGTATTTCTTTAACAAAGAAAACATTGAGAATGAAGCAAATATGATAATAGAAGTAAATAGAAACCATTTAAACTTGTATGCTCTGTCTAAATTACAAAAACATTTTTGGGGATTTATGTCCCTTTAACTATGTGTGTAACCCGCTTGTTAAATGCAAGTAATAGCACAATAATAAAATGCTGTAACATGTCAGAGTATTTTCATCCTGCACTTGTATACCCCTTTAAAGGGATAGTAAAGTCTAAATTAAACTTTCATGATTCAAATAGGGGATGTAATTTTAAACAACTTTCTAATTTACTTTTATCATCAAATTTTCTTTGTTCTCTTCTTATTCTTAGTTGAAAGCTAAACCTAGGTAGGCATATATGCTAGTTTATAAGCCCTTGAAGGCCGCCTCTGCATTTGACAGTTCTTCACAGCTAGAGGGCGTTAGTTCATGGGTTTCATATAGATAATATTGTGCTCATGCACGTGAAGTTATTTAATAGTCAGCACTAATTGCCTGAAGTGCAAGTCTGTCAAAAGATCTGAGATAAGGAGGCAGTCAGCAGAAGCTTAGATATAAGGTAATCACAGAGGTAAAAAGTATATTTCTCCAACATTGATGTGTCCGGTCCACGGCGTCATCCTTACTTGTGGGATATTCTCTTCCCCAACAGGAAATGGCAAAGAGTCCCAGCAAAGCTGGTCACATGATCCCTCCTAGGCTCCGCCCACCCCAGTCATTCTCTTTGCCGTTGCACAGGCAACATCTCCACGGAGATGGTTAAGAGTTTTTTGGTGTTTAAATGTAGTTTTTATTCTTCTATCAAGTGTTTGTTATTTTAAAATAGTGCTGGTATGTACTATTTATTCTGAAACAGAAAAGGATGAAGATTTCTGTTTGTAAGAGGAAGATGATTTTAGCAGACAGTAACTAAAATCGATTGCTGTTTCCACATAGGACTGTTGAGATGAAGTAACTTCAGTTGGGGGAAACAGTTAGCAGACTTTTCTGCTTAAGGTATGACTAGCCATATTTCTAACAAGACTGTGTAATGCTGGAAGGCTGTCATTTCCCCTCATGGGGACCGGTAAGCCATTTTCTTAGTCAAAAACAAATAGAATAAAGGGCTTATTATGGGCTAAAAAACTGGTAGACATTTTTATGGGCTAAATCGATTGCTTTATTTGTGCATATTATTCAAATTTAGGCTAACAATTGACATTTATAATCTTGGGGAACGTTTATAAAACGGCAGGCACTGTATTGGACACCTTTTTCAGTCAGGGGGCCTTTCTAGTCATAGACTGAGCCTCATTTTCGTGCCATTAATGTGCAGTTGTTTTTTGAGAGCAGGGCATGCAGATGCATGTGTGAGGATCTAAGAATCTCTGAAAAAGCTTTTAGAAGGCGTCATTTGGTATCGTATTCCCCTCAGGGCTTGGTTGGGTCTTAGCAAAGACTGTATCTGGGACTGTATAGGGGTTAAATTGAAAAACGGCTCCGGTTCCGTTATTTTAAGGGTTAAAGCTCTGAAATTTGGTGTGCAATACTTTTAAGGCTTTAAGACACTGTGGTGAAAATTTGGTAATTTTTGAACAATTCCTTCATACTTTTTCACATATTCAGTAATAAAGTGTTTTCTTTTTGAAATTTAAAGTGACAGTAACGGTTTTATTTTAAAACGTTTTTTGTGCTTTGTTGACAAGTTTAAGCCTGTTTAACATGTCTGTACCTTCAGATAAGCTATGTTCTATATGTATGAAAGCCAATGTGTCTCCCCATTTAAATTTATGTGATAATTGTGCCATAGCGTCCAAACAAAGTAAGGACAGTACTGCCACAAATAATGATATTGCCCAAGATGATTCCTCAAATGAGGGGAGTAAACATGATACTACATCATCTCCTACTGTGTCTACACCAGTTTTGCCCATGCAGGAGGCCCCTAGTACATCTAGTGCGCCAATACTTATTACCATGCAACAATTAACGGCTGTAATGGATAACTCCATAGCAAATCTTTTATCCAAAATGCCTACTTATCAGAGAAAGCGCGATTGCTCTGTTTTAAACACTGAAGAGCAAGAGGACGCTGATGATAATTGTTCTGTCATACCCTCACACCAATCTGAAGGGGCCATGAGGGAGGTTTTGTCTGAGGGAGAAATTTCAGGAAAAAATTCTCATCAAGCTGAACCTGATGTTGTGACATTTAAATTTAAATTAGAACATCTCTGTGCACTGCTTAAGGAGGTATTATCTACTCTGGATGATTGTGACAATTTGGTCATTCCAGAGAAATTATGCAAGATGGACAGGTTCCTAGAGGTTCCGGTGCCCCCCGACGCTTTTCCTATAATATATATTTCCTATGGTCGACCCCAGAAAGGACTTATGGCAGACAGTCCCCAAGGTCGAGGGGGCAGTTTCTACTCTAAACAAACGCACTACTATTCCTATCAAAGATAGTTGTGCTTTCAAAGATCCTATGGATAAAAAATTGGAGGGTTTGCTTAAAAAGATTTTTGTACAGCAAGGCTACCTTCTACAACCAATTTCATGCATTGTTCCTGTCACTACGGCAGCGTGGTTCTGGTTCGAGGAACTAGAAAAGTCGCTCAGTAGAGAAACTCCATATGAGGAGGTTATGGACAGAGTTCACGCACTTAAATTGGCTAACTCTTTTATTTTAGATGCCGCTTTGCAATTAGCAAAATTAGCGGCGAAAAATTCAGGGTTTGCTATCGTGGCGCGCAGAGCGCTTTGGCTAAAGTCTTGGTCAGCGGATGTGTCATCCAAGACAAAATTGCTTAACATTCCTTTCAAAGGTAAAACTTTATTTGGACCTGATTTGAAAGAGATTATTTCAGACATCACTGGGGGAAAGGGCCACGCCCTTCCACAGGATAGGTCTTTTAAGGCTAAAAATAAGCCTAATTTTCGTCCCTTTCGCAGAAATGGACCAGCCTCTAATTCTGCATCCTCTAAGCAAGAGGGTAAATGCCTCACAACCCAAACCAGCCTGGAAACCAATGCAAGGCTGGAACAAGGGTAAGCAGGCCAAGAAGCCTGCCACTGCTAACAAAACAGCATGAAAGAGTAGCCCCCGATCCGGGACCGGATCTGGTGGGGGGCAGACTCTCTCTCTTTGCTCAGGCTTGGGCAAGAGATGTTCAGGATCCTTGGGCGCTAGAAATAGTTTCTCAAGGTTATCTCCTGGAATTCAAGGAACTACCCCCAAGGGGAAGGTTCCACAAGTCTCACTTATCCTCAAACCAAATAAAGAGACAGGCATTCTTACATTGTGTAGAAGACCTGTTAAAGATGGGAGTGATACACCCAGTTCCAATAAAGGAACAAGGAATGGGATTTTATTCCAATCTGTTCGTAGTTCCCAAAAAAGAGGGAACGTTCAGACCAATTCTGGATTTGAAGATCCTAAACAAATTTCTCAGGGTACCATCGTTCAAAATGGAAACTATTCGAACGATTCTACCCACCATCCAGGAAGGTCAATTTATGACTACCGTGGATCTAAAGGATGCGTACCTACATATCCCTATCCACAAGGAACATCATCAGTTCCTAAGGTTCGTTTTTCTGGACAAACATTACCAGTTTGTGGCTCTTCCATTCGGATTAGCCACTGCTCCAAGGATTTTCACAAAGGTGCTAGGGTCCCTTCTAGCGGTTCTAAGACCAAGGGGCATTGCAGTAGTACCTTACTTGGACGACATTCTAATACAAGCGTCGTCCCTGTCAAAGGCAAAGGCTCATACGGACATCGTTCTAGCCTTTCTCACATCTCACGGATGGAAGGTGAACAAAGAAAAGAGTTCTCTGTCCCCGTCAACAAGAGTTCCCTTCTTGGGAACAATAATAGATTCCTTAGAAATGAGGATTTTTCTGACAGAGGTCAGAAAATCAAAACTTCTAAGCTCTTGTCAAGTACTTCATTCTGTTCCTCGTCCTTCCATAGCGCAGTGCATGGAAGTAATAGGATTGATGGTTGCAACAATGGACATAGTTCCTTTTGCACGAATTCATCTAAGACCATTACAACTGTGCATGCTCAAACAGTGGAATGGGGATTATACAGACTTGTCTCCAATGATTCAAGTAGATCAAAAGACCAGAGATTCACTCCGTTGGTGGCTGACCCTGGACCATCTGTCCCAGGGAATGAGCTTCCGCAGGCCAGAGTGGGTCATTGTCACGACCGACGCCAGTCTAGTGGGCTGGGGTGCGGTCTGGGAATCCCTGAAAGCTCAGGGTCTATAGTCTCGGGAAGAGTCTCTTCTCCCGATAAACATTCTGGAACTGAGAGCGATATTCAATGCTCTCAGAGCTTGGCCTCAACTAGCAAAGGCCAAATTCATAAGGTTCCAATCAGACAACATGACGACTGTTGCTTATATCAATCATCAAGGGGGAACAAAGAGTTCCCTGGCGATGAAAGAAGTGACCAAAATAATTCAATGGGCGGAGGATCACTCCTGCCACTTGTCTGCGATCCACATCCCAGGAGTGGAAAATTGGGAAGCGGATTTTCTGAGTCGTCAGACATTTCATCCGGGGGAGTGGGAACTCCATCCGGAAATCTTTGCCCAAATAACTCAATTATGGGGCATTCCAGACATGGATCTGATGGCGTCTCGTCAGAACTTCAAGGTTCCTTGCTATGGGTCCAGATCCAGGGATCCCAAGGCGACTCTAGTAGATGCACTAGTAGCACCTTGGACTTTCAACCTAGCTTACGTATTCCCACCGTTTCCTCTCATTCCCAGGCTGGTAGCCAGGATCAATCAGGAGAGGGCCTCGGTGATCTTGATAGCTCCTGCGTGGCCACGCAGGACTTGGTATGCAGACCTGGTGAATATGTCATCGGCTCCACCATGGAAGCTACCTTTGAGACAGGACCTTCTTGTTCAAGGTCCATTCGAACACCCAAATCTGGTCTCCCTCCAACTGACGGCTTGGAGATTGAACGCTTGATTCTATCAAAGCGTGGGTTTTCAGATTCGGTGATAGATACTCTGGTTCAGGCCAGAAAACCTGTAACTAGAAAAATTTACCATAAAATATGGAAAAAATATATCTGTTGGTGTGAATCCAAAGGATTCCCATGGAATAAGATAAAAATTCCTAAGATTCTCTCCTTTCTTCAAGAAGGTTTGGAGAAAGGTTTATCTGCAAGTTCTCTAAAGGGACAGATCTCTGCTTTATCTGTCTTACTACACAAAAGACTGGCAGCTGTGCCAGATGTTCAAGCATTTGTTCAGGCTCTGGTTAGGATCAAGCCTGTTTACAGACCTTTGACTCCTCCCTGGAGTCTAAATCTAGTTCTTTCAGTTCTTCAAGGGGTTCCGTTTGAACCCTTACATTCCGTAGATATTAAGTTACTATCTTGGAAAGTTTTGTTTTTGGTTGCAATTTCTTCTGCTAGAAGAGTTTCAGAGTTATCTGCTCTGCAGTGTTCTCCTCCTTATCTGGTGTTCCATGCAGATAAGGTGGTTTTGCGTACTAAGCCTGGTTTTCTTCCTAAAGTTGTTTCTAACAAAAATATTAACCAGGAGATAGTTGTACCTTCTTTGTGTCCGAATCCAGTTTCAAAGAAGGAACGTTTGTTACACAATTTGGACGTTGTCCGTGCTCTAAAGTTCTATTTAGAGGCTACTAAAGATTTCAGACAAACATCTTCCTTGTTTGTTGTTTATTCTGGTAAAAGGAGAGGTCAAAAAGCGACTTCTACCTCTCTTTCCTTTTGGCTTAAAAGCATTATCCGTTTGGCTTATGAGACTGCCGGACGGCAGCCTCCTGAAAGAATCACAGCTCACTCCACTAGGGCTGTGGCTTCCACATGGGCCTTCAAGAACGAGGCTTCTGTTGACCAGATATGTAAGGCAGCGACTTGGTCTTCACTGCACACTTTTGCCAAATTTTACAAATTTGATACTTTTGCTTCTTCGGAGGCTATTTTTGGGAGAAAGGTTTTGCAAGCTGTGGTGCCTTCCGTTTAGGTGACCTGATTTGCTCCCTCCCTTCATCCGTGTCCTAAAGCTTTGGTATTGGTTCCCACAAGTAAGGATGACGCCGTGGACCGGACACACCAATGTTGGAGAAAACAGAATTTATGCTTACCTGATAAATTACTTTCTCCAACGGGGTGTCCGGTCCACGGCCCGCCCTGGTTTTTTAATCAGGTCTGATGAATTATTTTCTCTAACTACAGTCACCACGGTATCATATGGTTTCTCCTATATATATTTCCTCCTGTCCGTCGGTCGAATGACTGGGGTGGGCGGAGCCTAGGAGGGATCATGTGACCAGCTTTGCTGGGACTCTTTGCCATTTCCTGTTGGGGAAGAGAATATCCCACAAGTAAGGATGACGCCGTGGACCGGACACACCGTTGGAGAAAGTAATTTATCAGGTAAGCATAAATTCTGTTTTCTATAACAGTGTTGGTTATGCAAAACTGGGGAATGGTAAATAAAGGGATTGTCTATCTTTTTAAACGATACAAATTTTGGTGTTTACTATCCCTTTAAGTGTTTTGAACTTTGTTTACTATAAAATTATTAAAAATAATATAAAACTGTTATTTGCACATAAGTCACGTATTGATATTGTTATTTATACATTGTTATATACTACTAGTATTATACTTTTATTAAAAAAACTGATATCAAACACATTAGACAATAATCAATATTATATCAATTGGCTGCCATGTTTTACTTTTACACTGTATGAAAAAATATTGATTTCTTATAGTTTTCATATATTTACTCCAGAAGAAAACCTGATGTTCCTAATAATAAGATAACAGGGGCATTTAATACATTTTTATATAGGCAGCAGAATTTATTGATCACTTCCTTGTAAAAGATTTGCATAAAAAATAAATATATGTATTTAAAATGTCAGTGTGTTAGTAGAAACATAGGCCTAGATTTAGAGTTCGGCGGTAGCCGTCAAAACCAGCGTTAGAGGCTCCTAACGCTGGTTTTGGGCGCCCGCTGGTATTTGGAGTCAGTGATTAAAGGGTCTAACGCTCACTTTCCAGCCGCGACTTTTCCATACCGCAGATCCCCCTACGCCATTTGCGTAGCCTATCTTTTCAATGGGATCTTTCTAACGCTGGTATTTAGAGTCGTTTCTGCAGTGAGCGTTAGAGCTCTAACGACAAAACTCCAGCCGCCTGAAAATAGCAGGAGTTAAGAGCTTTCTGGCGAACGCCGGTTTATAAAGCTCTTAACTACTGTACCCTAAAGTACACTAACACCCATAAACTACCTATGTACCCATAAACCGAGGTCCCCCCACACCGCCGCCACTCGATTAAAATTTTTAACCCCTAATCTGCCGACCGCCACCTACGTTATATTTATGTACCCCTAATCTGCTGCCCCTAACCCCGCCGACCCCTATATTATATTTATTCACCCCTAACCTGCCCCCCACAACGTCACCGCCAGCTACTTACAATAATTAACCCCTAATCTTCCGACCGCAAATCGCCGCCACCTACGTTATCCCTATGTACCCCTAATCTGCTGCCCCTAACATCGCCGACCCCTATATTATATTTATTAACCCCTAATCTGCCCCCCTCAACGTCGCCGACACCTGCCTACACTTATTAACCCCTAATCTGCCGAGCGGACCTGAGCGCTACTATAATAGTTATTAACCCCTAATCCGCCTCACTAACCCTATCATAAATAGTATTAACCCCTAATCTGCCCTCCCTAACATCGCCGACACCTACCTTCAATTATTAACCCCTAAACTTCCGATCGGAGCTCACCGCTATTCTAATAAATGGATTAACCCCTAAAGCTAAGTCTAACCCTAACACTAACACCCCCCTAAGTTAAATATAATTTTTATCTAACAAAATTAATTAACTCTTATTAAATAACTTATTCCTATTTAAAGCTAAATACTTACCTGTAAAATAAATCCTAATATAGCTACAATATAAATTATAATTATATTATAGCTATTTTAGGATTAATATTTATTTTACAGGCAACTTTGTAATTATTTTAACCAGGTACAATAGCTATTAAATAGTTAAGAACTATTTAATAGTTACCTAGTTAAAATAATAACAAATTTACCTGTAAAATAAATCCTAACCTAAGTTATAATTAAACCTAACACTACCCTATCAATAAAATAATTAAATAAACTACCTACAATTACCTACAATTAACCTAACACTACACTATCAATAAATAAATTAAACACAATTGCTACAAATAAATACAATTAAATAAACTAGCTAAAGTACAAAAAATAAAAAAGAACTAAGTTACAGAAAATAAAAAAATATTTACCAACATAAGAAAAATATTACAACAATTTTAAACTAATTACACCTACTCTAAGCCCCCTAATAAAATAACAAAGCCCCCCAAAATAAAAAATTCCCTACCCTATTCTAAATTAAAAAAGTTACAAGCTCTTTTACCTTACCAGCCCTGAACAGGGCCCTTTGCGGGGCATGCCCCAAGAATTTCAGCTCTTTTGCCTGTAAAAGAATAAATACAATACCCCCCCCCCCCAACATTACAACCCACCACCCACATACCCCTAATCTAACCCAAACCCCCCTTAAATAAACCTAACACTAAGCCCCTGAAGATCTTCCTACCTTGTCTTCACCATCCAGGTATCACCGATCCGTCCTGGCTCCAAGATCTTCATCCAACCCAAGCGGGGGTTGGCGATCCATAATCCGGTGCTCCAAAGTCTTCCTCCTATCCGGCAAGAAGAGGACATCCGGACCGGCAAACATCTTCTCCAAGCGGCATCTTCGATCTTCTTCCATCCGGTGCGGAGCGGGTCCATCTTGAAGCAGGCGACGCGGATCCATCCTCTTCTTCCGATGTCTCCCGACTAATGACGGTTCCTTTAAGGGACGTCATCCAAGATGGCGTCCCTCGAATTCCGATTGGCTGATAGGATTCTATCAGCCAATCGGAATTAAGGTAGGAATTTTCTGATTGGCTGATGGAATCAGCCAATCAGAATCAAGTTCAATCCGATTGGCTGATCCAATCAGCCAATCAGATTGAGCTCGCATTCTATTGGCTGTTCCGATCAGCCAATAGAATGCGAGCTCAATCTGATTGGCTGATGGGATCGGCCAATCGGATTGAACTTGATTCTGATTGGCTGATTCCATCAGCCAATCAGAAAATTCCTACCTTAATTCCGATTGGCTGATAGAATCCTATCAGCCAATCGGAATTCGAGGGACGCCATCTTGGATGACGTCCCTTAAAGGAACCGTCATTAGTCGGGAGACATCGGAAGAAGAGGATGGATCCGCGTCGCCTGCTTCAAGATGGACCCGCTCCGCACCGGATGGAAGAAGATCGAAGATGCCGCTTGGAGAAGATGTTTGCCGGTCCGGATGTCCTCTTCTTGCCGGATAGGAGGAAGACTTTGGAGCACCGGATTATGGATCGCCAACCCCCGCTTGGGTTGGATGAAGATCTTGGAGCCAGGACGGATCGGTGATACCTGGATGGTGAAGACAAGGTAGGAAGATCTTCAGGGGCTTAGTGTTAGGTTTATTTAAGGGGGGTTTGGGTTAGATTAGGGGTATGTGGGTGGTGGGTTGTAATGTTGGGGGGGGGGTATTGTATTTATTCTTTTACAGGCAAAAGAGCTGAAATTCTTGGGGCATGCCCCGCAAAGGGCCCTGTTCAGGGCTGGTAAGGTAAAAGAGCTTGTAACTTTTTTAATTTAGAATAGGGTAGGGAATTTTTTATTTTGGGGGGCTTTGTTATTTTATTAGGGGGCTTAGAGTAGGTGTAATTAGTTTAAAATTGTTGTAATATTTTTCTTATGTTGGTAAATATTTTTTTATTTTCTGTAACTTAGTTCTTTTTTATTTTTTGTACTTTAGCTAGTTTATTTAATTGTATTTATTTGTAGCAATTGTGTTTAATTTATTTATTGATAGTGTAGTGTTAGGTTAATTGTAGGTAATTGTAGGTAGTTTATTTAATTATTTTATTGATAGGGTAGTGTTAGGTTTAATTATAACTTAGGTTAGGATTTATTTTACAGGTAAATTTGTTATTATTTTAACTAGGTAACTATTAAATAGTTCTTAACTATTTAATAGCTATTGTACCTGGTTAAAATAATTACAAAGTTGCCTGTAAAATAAATATTAATCCTAAAATAGCTATAATATAATTATAATTTATATTGTAGCTATATTAGGATTTATTTTACAGGTAAGTATTTAGCTTTAAATAGGAATAAGTTATTTAATAAGAGTTAATTTATTTCGTTAGATAAAAATTATATTTAACTTAGGGGGGTGTTAGGGTTAGGGTTAGACTTAGCTTTAGGGGTTAATCCATTTATTAGAATAGCGGTGAGCTCCGATCGGAAGTTTAGGGGTTAATAATTGAAGGTAGGTGTCGGCGATGTTAGGGAGGGCAGATTAGGGGTTAATACTATTTATGATAGGGTTAGTGAGGCGGATTAGGGGTTAATAACTTTATTATAGTAGCGCTCAGGTCCGCTCGGCAGATTAGGGGTTAATAAGTGTAGGCAGGTGTCGGCGACGTTGTGGGGGGCAGATTAGGGGTTAATAAATATAACATAGGGGTCGGCGATGTTAGGGCAGCAGATTAGGGGTACATAGGGATAACGTAGGTGGCGGCGTTTTACGGAGCGGCAGATTAGGGGTTAAAAGTGTAATGCAGGGGTCAGCGATAGCGTGGGCGGCAGATTAGGGGTTAATAAGTGTAAGGCTAGGGGTGTTTAGACTCGGGGTACATGTTAGAGTGTTAGGTGCAGACGTAGGAAGTGTTTCCCCATAGGAAACAATGGGGCTGCGTTAGGAGCTGAACGCTGCTTTTTTGCAGGTGTTAGGTTTTTTTTCAGCTCAAACTGCCCCATTGTTTCCTATGGGAGAATCGTGCACGAGCACGTTTTTGATGCCGGCCGCGTCCGTAAGCAGCTCTGGTATCGAGAGTTGCATTTGCGGTAAAAATGCTCTACGCTCCTTTTTTGGAGCCTAACGCAGCATTTGTTTGAACTCTCGATACCAGAGTTAAATTTATGGTGCGGCCAGAAAAAAACCCGCGGAGCGTTAACAGCCCTTTTACCACCGAACTCTAAATCTGGGCCATAGAATTTGATGGTAGATAAGAACCAAAGGGTCCATCAAGACTTCCCATTGTTTTGCAATGTTTTGCGGTCTATGGCCTTTATGGTATGTTTGGCCAGTTTGGGACAAATATAGACGATTTTCTAAACATATAAAACAGTCACTGTGCAACATGTAGGAACAGGGTTCTGTATTCCTGTTTATGCACTTGAGCAACTACATTTTCAGAGTTAAATTACAAGAAACATGGGCAATATAAACAATACATAAGCATTGTATAGCTTTGTTTACAATAATTAATCATTTTATTGTGAATTGAATTTGGAATTTAATGCCCCTTTAAAGGGGCACTGAACCCAATTTTTTTCTTTCGTGATTCTGATAGAGCATGCAATTTTAAGCAACTTTTTAATTTACTACTATTATCAAATTGGCTTCATTCTCTTGGTATCTTTATTTGAAAAGCAAGAATGTAAGTTTAGATGCCGGCCCATTTTTGGTGAACAACCTGGGTTGTTCTTGCTGATTGGTGGATACATTTACCCACCAATAAACAAGTGCTGTCCAGGGTCTAAACCAAAAATTGTCTGGCTCCTTAGCTTAGATGCCTTCTTTTTCAAATAAAGATAGCAAGAGAATGAAGAAAAATTGATAATAGGAGTACATTAGAAAGTTGCCTAAAATTGCATGCTCTATCTGAATCACGAAAGTAAAAATTTGGTTTTAGTGTCCCTTTAATAAGGAAACAAAACAATTTCTCCATGGAGAATGAAATAGACATTCTAATGAAAAATAAACACATATTTAGTAAAGATAAACCATGTATGACTTTGTGGAAATAGTCAAAGAGAACTGCTGTGGAAACAAAAAGTCCATAAGAAAAAAGAAACAAAGGCCGGTATTTGCAATTTAAAAGAAGAGTTTAATGGTTAGTGCCACCAGTATACATAAGAGGTACACAGTCAGAACAATAGAAATGTTACCATGCAAGATGGCAGGTGTGAGATATTGTATATAAAGTAATCTATAATCAAATGTGTCACCAACTGTGATAATTTATCATTTTCTCCCCACCAGCCCCATGCACGACATTCCTCAGCCCCGCCCACAACATGCCCTGACCCTCCTACAGCACATCTGGTCCTGCCCCTCTTGTTGTGACCCTCAAATCACCAATGGGCATCCGGGATGTCCCCCTATATGTAATTTCTAGAGATGCTGCTGCAGCAAAAATGTATCATACAGAATGATAAAGGTAAACAGTTAAACAAAAGTTTGTCAAGAACAGTGTTTCTTAGGGAAGTAAATCAGATAAACTGTGTGTATATATATATATATATATATATATATATATATATATAGTGGTATTTATACATGGTTAAACCCCCTTGTCCCTTTAAACTGTTTTAGTTTGGTATGAAATTCATCTGCTTTAACCACTATCCCAGCTGCATTCCCATGTTCCTTTAAATGGTTTTATGTATATATGTTTGATTTTATGACTATTTCTCTTGTTAGGTGTATCCAGTCCATGGATCATCCATTACTTGTGGGATATTCTCCTTCCCAACAGGAAGTTGCAAGAGGATCACCCACAGCAGAGCTGCTATATAGCTCCTCCCCTAACTGCCATATCCAGTCATTCTCTTGCAAGCTCTCAACATAGCTGGAGGTAGTAAGAGGAAAGTGGTAAAATATAGTTAGTTTTTTCTTCAATCAAAAGTTTATTGTTTTTAAATGGTACCGGAGTGTACTATTTAATCTCAGGCAGCATTTAGAAGAAGAATCTGCCTGCGTTTTTCTATGATCTTAGCAGAAGTAACTAAGATCCACTGCCGTTCTCACATATGTCTGAGGAGTGAGGTAACTTCAGAGGGAGAATGGCGTGCAGGGTATCCTGCAATAAGGTATGTGCAGTTAAGTTTTTCTAGGGATGGAATTTGCTAGAAAATGCTGCTGATACCGGATTAATGTAAGTTAAAGCCTAAATACAGTGATTTAATAGTAACTAGTATCAGGCTTGCTATCAGAGGTATATACTCTGATTAATGTGCAATATAAAACGTTTGCTGGCATGTTTAATCATTTTTATATATGCTTTGGTGATAAAACTTATTGGGGCCTAGTTTTTTCCACATGGCTGGCTTTATTTTTGCCTAGAAACAGTTTCCTGAGGCTTTCCACTGTTATAGTATAAAAGTTACAGTTGGTGCAGTTAAAATTACAAACTGTGACATTCAGCTTCCCTCAGCAGTCCCCTGCATGCTATAGGACATGTCTTAAGGGCTCAAAAGGCTTCAAAAGTAGGAGCTGTGGCAGTTGTTATGACTGTTTAAAAAACATATTTTTCGTTTTGTTGATCTGTTTTTTGTATTAAGGGGTTAATCATCCATTTGCAAGTGGGTGCAATGCTCTGCTAACTTGTTACATACACTGTAAAAATTTCGTTAGTTTAACTGCCTTTTTTCACTGTTATTTCAAATTTTGGCAAAATTTGTTTCTCTTAAAGGCACAGTAACGTTTTTTTATATTGCTTGTTAACTTGATTTAAAGTGTTTTCCAAGCTTGCTAGTCTCATTGCTAGTCTGTATAAACATGTCTGACATAGAGGAAACTCCTTGTTCATTATGTTTAAAAGCCATGGTGGAACCCCATAGGAGAATGTGTAAATGTATTGATTTCACTTTAAACAATAAAGATCAGCTGTTATCTTTAAAAGAATTATCACCAGAGGATTCTGAGGAGGGGGAAGTTATGCCGACTAACTCTCCTCACGTGTCGGACCCTTTGACTCCCGCTCAAGGGACTCACGCTAAAATGGCGCCAAGTACATCAAAGACGCCCATAGCGATTACTTTGCAGGACATGGCGGCAATCATGGATAATACCCTGTCAGCGGTATTAGCCAGACTGCCTGAATTCAGAGGAAAGCGCAATAGCTCTGGGGTTAGACGTAATACAGAGCGCGCAGATGTTTTAAGGCCCATGTCTGATACTGCGTCACAATATGCAGAAGCTGAGGAAGAGCTTCAGTCTGTGGGTGACGTCTCTGACTCGGGGAAACCTGATTCAGATATGTCTACTTTTAAATTTAAGCTTGAGAACCTCCGGGTGTTGCTTGGAGAGGTTTTAGCTGCTCTGAATGACTGTGACACAATTGCAGTGCCAGATAAATTGTGTAGAGTGGATAAATACTACGCGGTGCTGGTGTGTACTGACGTTTTTCCAATACCTAAAAGGTTTACAGAAATTATTACTAAGGAGTGGGACAGACCCGGTGTGCCGTTTTCCCCCCCTCCTATTTTTAGAAAAATGTTTCCAATAGACGCCACCACACGGGACTTATGGCAGATGGTCCCTAAGGTGGAGGGAGCAGTTTCAACTTTAGCAAAGCGTACCACTATCCCTGTCGAGGACAGTTGTGCTTTTTCAGATCCAATGGATAAAAAATTAGGTTACCTTAAGAAAATGTTTATTCAACAAGGTTTTATCCTGCAGCCCCTTGCATGCATTGCTCCTGTAACTGCTGCTGCGGCGTTCTGGTTTGAGTCTCTGGAAGAGGCTTTTCAGACAGCTACTCCATTGACTGAAATACTTGACAAGCTTAGAACACTTAAGCTAGCTAATTCTTTTGTTTCTGATGCCATTGTTCATTTGACTAAACTAACGGCTAAGAATTCTGGATTCGCCATCCAGGCGTGTAGGGCGCTATGGCTTAAATCTTGGTCAGCTGACGTGACTTCAAAGTCTAAATTACTTAACATTCCCTTCAAGGGGCAGACCCTATTCGGGCCTGGTTTGAAGGAATTTATTGCTGACATTACTGGAGGTAAGTTTCATACCCTTCCTCAGGACAGGGCCAAATCAAGGGCCAAACAGTCTAATTTTCGTGCCTTTCGAAACTTCAAGGCAGGTGCAGCATCAACTTCCTCTCCTACAAAACAAGAGGGAACTTTTGCGCAATCCAAGCCGGCCTGGAAATCTAACCAGGCCTGGAGCAAAGGCAAGCAGGCCAGAAAGCCTGCTGCTGCCTCTAAGACAGCATGAAGGAACGGCCCCCTATCCGGCAACGGGTCTAGTAGGGGGCAGACTTTCTCTCTTCACCCAGGCGTGGGCAAGAGATGTTCAGGATCCCTGGGCGTTGGAGATCATATCTCAGGGATATCTTCTGGACTTCAAAGCTTCCCCCTCACAAGGGAGATTTCACCTTTCGAGATTATCTGTAAACCAGATAAAGAAAGAGGCATTCTTACACTGTGTGCAAGACCTCCTAATAATGGGAGTGATCCATCCAGTTCCACAGATGGAACAAGGACAGGGATTTTATTCAAATCTGTTTGTGGTTCCCAAAAAAGAGGGAACCTTTAGACCAATTTTGGATCTAAAGATCTTAAACAAATTCCTCAGAGTTCCATCGTTCAAAATGGAAACTATTCGGACAATCCTACCTATGATCCAGGAGGGTCAGTACATGACCACAGTGGATTTGAAGGATGCTTACCTTCACATACCGATTCACAAAGATCATCATCGGTTCCTAAGGTTTGCCTTTCTAGACAGGTATTACCAGTTTGTGGCTCTTCCCTTCGGGTTAGCTACAGCCCCAAGAATTTTTACAAAAGGTTCTGGGGTCTCTTCTGGCTGTCCTAAGACCACGGGGCATAGCAGTGGCCCCTTATCTAGACGACATCCTGATACAGGCATCAAACTTCCAAATTGCCAAATCTCATACGGACATAGTGTTGGCATTTCTGAGGTCGCATGGGTGGAAAGTGAACGAGGGAAAGAGTTCTCTATCACCCCTCACAAGGGTTTCCTTCCTAGGAACTCTGATAGATTCTGTATAAATGAAAATTTACCTGACGGAGTCCAGGTTATCAAAGCTTCTAAATTCCTGCCGTGTTCTTCACTACATTCCGCGCCCTTCTGTGGCTCAGTGCATGGAAGTGATCGGCTTAATGGTAGCGGCGATGGACATAGTGCCAATTGCGTGCCTACATCTCAGACCGCTGCAATTATGCATGCTCAGTCAGTGGAATGGGGATTACACAGATTTGTCCCCTCTGCTAAATCTGGATCAAGAGACCAGAGATTCTCTTCTCTGGTGGCTATCTCGGGTCCATCTGTCCAAAGGTATGACCTTTTGCAGGCCAGATTGGACAATTGTAACAACAGATGCCAGCCTTCTAGGTTGGGGTGCAGTCTGGAACTCCCTGAAGGCTCAGGGATCATGGACTCAGGAGGAGAAACTCCTCCCAATAAATATTCTGGAGTTAAGAGCAATATTCAATGCTCTTCTAGCTTGGCCTCAGTTAGCAACCCTGAGGTTGATCAGATTTCAGTCGGACAACATCACGACTGTGGCTTACATCAACCATCAAGGGGGGACCAGGAGCTCCCTAGCGATGTTAGAAGTCTCCAAGATAATTCGCTGGGCAAAGACTCACTCTTGCCATCTATCAGCGATCCATATCCCAGGTGTAGAGAACTGGGAGGCGGATTTTCTAAGTCGTCAGACTTTTCATCCGGGGAGTGGGAACTCCATCCGGAGGTGTTTGCTCAATTGGTTCATCGTTGGGGCACACCAGAATTGGATCTCATGGCATCTCGCCAGAACGCCAAGCTTCCTTGTTACGGATCCAGGTCCAGGGACCCAGAAGCGACGCTGATAGATGCTCTAGCAGCACCGTGGTTCTTCAACCTGGCTTATGTGTTAACTCTGCTCCCTCAACTGATTGCCAAAATCAAACAGGAGAGAGCATCTGTGATCTTGATCGCGCCTGCATGGCCATGCAGGACCTGGTATGCAGACCTGGTGGACATGTCATCCTTTCCACCTTGGCCTCTGCCCTGAGACAAGACCTTCTACTACAAGGTCCTTTCAATCATCCAAATCTAATTTCTCTGAGACTGACTGCCTGGAGATTGAACACTTGATTTTATCAAGGCGTGGCTTCTCCGAGTCAGTCATTGATACCTTAATACAGGCACGAAAGCCTGTAACCAGGAAAATCTACCATAAGATATGGCGCAAATATCTTCATTGGTGTGAATCCAAGAATTACTCATGGAGTAAGGTTAGGATTCCTAGGATATTGTTCTTTCTCCAAGAGGGTTTGGATAAAGGATTATCAGCTAGTTCTTTAAAGGGACAGATTTCTGCTCTGTCTATCCTTTTGTACAAGCGTCTGGCAGAGGTTCCAGACGTCCAGGCATTTTGTCAGGCTTTGGTTAGAATTAAGCCTGTGTTTAAACCTGTTGTTCCTCCATGGAGCTTAAACTTGGTTCTTAAGGTTCTTCAAGGAGTTCCGTTTGAACCCCTTCATTCCATTGATATCAAACTTTTATCTTGGAAAGTTCTGTTTTTGATGGCTATTTCCTCGGCTCGTAGAGTCTCTGAGTTATCAGCTTTACAATGTGATTTTCCATACAGATAAAGTAGTTCTGCGTACAAAACCTGGGTTTTTACCTAAGGTAGTTTCCAACAAGAATATCAATCAAGAGATTGTTGTTCCTTCATTGGGTCCTAATCCTTCTTCAAAGAAGGAACGTCTTTTACATAATTTGGACGTAGTCCGTGCTTTAAAGTTTTACTTACAAGTGACTAAAGATTTTCGTCAAACATCTTCCCTGTTTGTTGTTTACTCTGGACAGAGGAGAGGTCAAAAGGCTTCGGCAACCTCTCTTTCTTTTTGGCTTTGGAGCGTAATACGCTTAGCCTATGAGACTGCTGGACAGAAGCCCCCTGAAAGGTTTACAGCTCATTCTACTAGAGCTGTAGCTTTCACCTGGGCCTTTAAAAATGAGGCTTTTGTTGAACAGATTTGCAAAGCGGCGACTTGATCTTCGCTTCATACCTTTTCAAATTTTACAAATTTGATACTTTTGCTTCTTCGGAGGCTATTTTTGGGAGAAAGTTTCTACAGGCAGTGGTCCCTTCCGTTTAAGTACCTGCCTTGTCCCTCCCTTCATCCGTGTACTTTAGCTTTGGTATTGGTATCCCACAAGTAATGGATGATCCGTGGACTGGATACACCTAACAAGAGAAAACATAATTTATGCTTACCTGATAAATTTATTTCTCTTGTGGTGTATCCAGTCCACGGCCCGCCCTGTCCTTTTAAGGCAGGTCTAAATTTTAAACTACAGTCACCACTGCACCCTTTGGTTTCTCCTTTCTCGGCTAGTTTCGGTCGAATGACTGGATATGGCAGTTAGGGGAGGAGCTATATAGACAGCTCTGCTGTGGGTGATCCTCTTGCAACTTCCTGTTGTGAAGGAGAATATCCCACAAGTAATGGATGATCCGTGGACTGGATACACCACAAGAGAAATAAATTTATCAGGTAAGCATAAATTATGTTTTTTTATTCTGCTAGCTTCTTCCCTGTATAACATTAGTCTGCATTTACTCCCATTTGCTCTTTCCCCTACAATAAATTTGCAAGTGTGTTGTCAGACTGTCTATATCCAGTCTTTAATTAAATCATTATTAGTTAGATCTCACTGCTATACACCGCAAAGCTCTGGCTCTTTGAGCCTTGGCTCTTTGGGTCTTGCGTTATTAGTGGCCCTGTTACAAGTGGGAAATTGAGTTAAAACTGGAGGGAGATAACTAATCTCTAACAACCCATTAACAGGTAATCCTCACTAACTATAAACCTGCACCCTGCTCTCCATGTCTTTTCTGATATTTTTATCTGCTCTTCTCTTAAACTCACTGCACGTCCCAATCACAATAATAACAATAACTCCCACACCATCCATATCTCATCCTACCTTCCCTTATCCCCTATTGTGTCCTCTCATGAACTAATATGTCTCCTTAGAAATACTTCCCCATATAACTCTTCTGTTTCCAACTATACTTGCTCTTGCAATTCTCACTTCTCACTCGTACCTCCTCTCACTCACACTCCTATTACGGCTTTCTGCTGGTTACATTTCTCCTAACCATGGCCCTGTAGCAATCACCAAACTTGCACACTCCTTAAGTATCCCACAATAAAAACTCTACTCTATATCATGTAATCCTAACAATCTAATCTCCATTAACCCACCCCTTTCTTTTCTAGTGTTCTCTGGAAGGTTCATTCTGTCTGCAACAAACTTACAACCGTTCACAATCTGTTTGCTTGTAATGCTTTTAACCTTTTAGCAGTTACCGAAACAAGGCTATCTTCTTTGGACACTGCTTCCATTCCTTTTCACACTCATGGCAGTATTCACCTTAGGCCACCCCTAGGCCAAGTGATAGACATGGTGGTGGTGTTGGCATCTTGCTCTCCCCATCTTGCTCATTTCAGTACCTGCTTCCGCTCCTATCTCTCTCCTTCTCCTCCTTTGAAGTTCATTCAGAGTGGCATTCATCTATCACCCTCCTGGACCAACCTCCCAATTCCTTGACAACTTTGCCACCTAGCTTCCTCGCTTTCTCTCTCCAAATATACCCGCCCTAATTCTAGGGGACTTCAACATCCACAATGACAACCCATCTGCCCCTAAACTTCTTTTTAACTCACATCCTCCTTCGGTCTTTCTCAATACACCCTATTCCCTACTTACTGTGATGATCTGGTATTCTCCTACCTCTGCTCTATATCTGACTTCACCTATCACCCGTTTCCCATTTCAGACCACCATCTGCTAACCTATAATCTTAATATACAGGCTAAATCTACTTCTCCACCTCACTGCGCACCTGTAGAAATCTGCACACTGTTGATCCTATAAACCTGCACCCTGCTCCCCATGTCTTTTCTGATATTTTTATCTGCTCTTCTCTTAAAACTCACTGCATGTCCCAATCACAATAATAACAATAACTCCCACACCATCCATATCTCATCCTACCTTCCCTTATCCCCTATTGTGTCCTCTCATGAACTAATATGTCTCCTTAGAAATACTTCCCCATATAACTCTTCTGTTTCCAACTATACTTGCTCTTGCAATTCTCACTTCTCACTCGTACCTTCTCTCACTCACACTCCTATTACGGCTTGCTGCTGGTTACATCTCTCCTAACCATGGCCTGTAGCAATCACCAAACTTGCACACTCCTTACGTATCCCACAATAAAAACTCTACTCTACATCATGTAATCCAAACAATCTAATCTCCATTAACCCACCCCTTTCTTTTCTAGTGTTCTCTGGAAGGTTCATTCTGTCTGCAACAAACTTACAACCTTTCACAATCTGTTTATTTGTAATGCTTTTACATTACACCTATCACCCGTTTCCCATTTCAGACCACCATCTGCTCACCTATAATCGTAATATACAGGCTAAATCTACTTCTCCACCTCACCGCGCACCTGTAGAAATCTGCACGCTGTTGTTCCTCTCCATTTTTCCAAATGTATTAAACATCTCCTCCCTCACACGGTAACCTGCCCTGACCTTACTACAGCCCACTATAACAATACTCTCTCCTCCGCATTAGACAATCTTGCTCCTCCCCAACTACTCAATACCCCACATCGGAAGTTAAAGCCCTAACACTATCAGCAAATACGCTATTTGCAAAAATGCTCCTGCACTGCTGAACATGCCTGAAGGAAATTTCACTCTGAACCTGATTTTATCTACTATAAGTTAATTCTTCGATCATACATACCTGCCCTTCATTTAGCCAATCAAACCTACTTTTCTTCTTATATCTACTCTCTCCTGAAACCCTAAATGACCCTTCTCTTCTTTCAACTCTCTCTTCTACCCAGCTGCACTATCTCCCTCATCTGCCTTTAGTGTTCCAGACCTGGCAGACTACTTTTTAATCAAAATGTATACTATCCAAAGCAACATCCCAACAAAAAGCCTGCAATCTTCAATCTCCACCCCTGGTTACCCCCTCTGCCACTTTCTACATCTTAACCCCAGCCACTGAGAATAAAGTGGCTTCCTCACAGTCTTCCTCACGCCTCACTACCTGCCCTCTGTATGTATGTATTCGGTACTTGTAAAGCACAGCTAATCACCCATAAGGGTCTCAAGGCGCTGCTGATTTTATGGACCTCGGAAGGATGAAAGGCTGAGTGGACCTCTCTGGGGATCGAACCTGCAACTTGGGTTGCTACAGAGCTCAGCCACAGTGCCTTAGCATGCTGGGCTATCTGTCCGGCACATATAATAACTTATCTGTCTTCCACCCACACTCCATCTCTTACTCACATCTTCAACCTGACCCTTTCTAACCATTTATTCCCATATTCTTTCAGAAATGCAATTGTCACTCCCATACTCAAAATAACCCTCCCTTAAACCCCTGCAATCTGGTTTCTGTCCCCAACACTTAACTGAGACTGACCTCACTCACCAAGCTTACTAAAGATCATCTTTCTGCTAAAAGTAATGGCCACTACGCTATACTTATCTTACTTGACCTCTCAGAGACCTTCAAAACTGTTGACCACCCCATCCTCTGACAGATTCTCAACTCTATTGGTCTCTGTGACACTGCCCTCTCTTGGATCCACTCTTATCTCTCTAACAGGTCTTTTCTGTGTAATTTGCTGGCGGTGACTCCTGGTCAATGCCTCTGCAAGTTGGAGTACCTCAAGGCTCTGTCTTGTGTCCTCTACTCTTCTCTATTTATACTGCTTCACTACATAAACATATAAACAACTACAGCTTCAAATATCACCTCCATGCTTAAGATCTACCTCTCCTCCTCTGCTTTCTCTCCCTCTGTCCTTTATCATGTCAGTGAATGCTTAGCTGGCATTTCATCCTGGATTGCATCTCACCACCTAAGGATAAACATTTCCAAGACTGAACTCCTTCTAATCCCCCCTCTAGCTCTACTCTGATTTATGACTTCTTTATCACTTTTGGTGGCATCACTATATCACTATATACCCATGCCTCAGAGTTACACTTGACTCCAATCTGTCCTTCCTCCCCCACATCCAACTACTCTCTTCATCCTGCCACAACCACCTACACAATATCTCCAAAATTCATCTGTTTCTGAGCACTGACACCACTAAGAATCAAATTCACTTCCTTGTAATTTCACGACTTGACTACAGCAATAACCTTCCAATTGGCCTTCCTCTCTCCCACCTCTCCCCTTTCAATCCATCCTAAATGCCTATGATTCCCCATTCACAGCAGAATTAAATAAACAATTCTCACTCTGACTTTCAAAGCCATTACCAATGCTGCTACCCACTACCTGTCCTCACTAAACAACAAACATACACCTGCCCAGCCCCTGAGGTCCAACAATGACTTCAGCACTTCTCTCGAGCAGCACCGACCCACTGGAACTCACTGGAAAACAATTCCTTGTACTGTAATACTTTCCCCAAATCTGTCCTTTAAAAGCTCCCAAAAGACATCTTTGTTCAAGGAAGCTTACCACCCAACTTAGTAACAAATTAATTCCACTTACCTAACAATTACCCTCATCTGAATCTGTACTAACTTCATTCTCACCGTTGCAATCCTCACCTTCTTTTTCTCACCCTCTACCCTTCTAGATGACAAATTCCTAAGGGAATAGGGCCCTCAATTCCTCCTGTATTTGTTTAATAAATTGTGCCTGCCCTTACAAAATTATATCATGGTACTTTTATCTTTTGAAACCATTGACAGAGCTACAGGATTTATTGGAGCTTTATAAATAAAGTATAATAATAATAATTAATGACACTGGCTTACCCTGCCGCCCCAATGTCGCCACCACCTACCAACACTTATTAACCCCTAATCTGCTGCCCCCAATGTCGCCGCCACCTACCTACACTTATTAACCCCATAATCTGCCACCCCCAACGTCGCCGTCGCCACTATACTAAAGTTATTAACCCCTAAACCACTTGGCTCCCACATCACTAACACTAAATAAATATTTTAACGCCTAAACCTAACCCTAAGTCTAACCCTAACCCTAACACCCCTAACTTTAATATAATTAAAATAAATCTAAATAAAAATTACTATTATTACCTAAATAATGCCTATTTAAGACTAAATACTTACCTGTAAAATAAACCCTAAGCTAGCTACAATATAACTAATAGTTACATCGTAGTTATCTTAGGTTTTATTTTTATTTTACAGGTAAGTTTGTATTTATTTTATCTAGGAAGACTAGTTAGTAAATAGTTATTAACTATTTACTAGCTACCTAGTTAAAATAAATACAAAGTTACCTGTAAAATAAAACCTAACCTGTCTTACACTAAAACCTAACATAACACTAAAATTAAATAAATTAAATTAAAAAAATTCATTTATCTAAATTACAAAAAAATAATAAACACTAAATTACAAACAAAAAAAAGAAATTATCAAATATTTAAACTAATTACACCTAATCTAATAGCCCTATCAAAATAAAAAAGCCCCCCAAAATAAAAAAACCCTAGCCTACACTAAACTGCCAATGGCCCTTAAAAAGGCCTTTTGCGGGGCATTGCCCCAAAGAAATCAGCTCTTTTACCTGTGAAAAAAAATACAAACAACCCCCAACAGTAAAACAAACCCCCCACACAACCAACCCCACCAAATAAAAACCTACCTAAAAAACCTAAGCTCCCCATTGCCCTGAAAAGGGCATTTGGATGTTCATTGCACTTAAAAGGGCATTTCGCTCTTTTACGGTGCCCAGAGTCCCTAATCTAAAAATAAAACCCACCCAATAAACCCTTAAAAAACCTAACACTAACCCCCGAAGATCCACTTACAGTTTTTGAAGACCAGACATCCATCCTCATCCAGCCGGGAGAAGTCTCCATCCAAGCAGCAATAAGTCCTCAACGAAGCCGGGAGAAGTCTTCATCCAAGCGGCAAGAAGTCATCCTCCAGACGGGCAGAAGTCTTCATCCAGACGGCATCTTCAATGCAGCGGCATCTTCATCCAGCGGCTCCATCTTCAAGACATCCGGCGTGGAGCATCCTCGTTATACGGTCCCAGCAGTACACTGAAGGTTCCCTTTAAGGGACGTCATCCAAGATGGTGTCCCTTGAATTCCGATTGGATGATATAATTCTATCAGCCAATCGGAATTAAAGGGTAAAAAATCCTATTGACTGATGCAATCAGCCAATAGGCTTCAGCTTTAATCCTATTGGCTGATCCAATCAGCCAATAGGATTGAGCTTGCATTCTATTTGCTGTTCCAATCAGCCAATAGAATGCAAGCTCAATCCTATTGGCTGATTGGATCAGCCAATAGGATTTTTTACCCTTTAATTCCGATTGGCTGATAGAATTCTATAATAATATATGCCATATTGGATGATGTCATTTAAAGGGAAACTTCATTCTTCAATAGCCATCGAATGAAAAAGATGCTCCGCGCCGGATGCCTTGAAGATGGAGCCGCTCCACCGCGGAAGGATGAAGATAGAAGATGCCGTCTGGATGAAGACTTCTGCCTGCCTGGAGGACGACTTCTTGCCGCTTGGATGATGAAGACTTCTCCTGGCTTCATTGAGGACTTCTTGCCGCTTGGATGAAGACTTCTCCTGGCTTCGTTGAGGACTTCTTGCCGCTTGGATGAAGACTTCTCCCGGCTGGATCAGGATGGATATCCGATCTTCAAAAACTGTAAGTGGATGACCCTTTCATTGGCAGTTTAGTTTAGGCTAGGGTTTTTTTTATTTTGGGGGGGGCTTTTTTATTTTGATAGGGCTATTAGATTAGGTGTAATTAGTTTAAATATTTGATAATTTATTTTTTATTTTGTGTAATTTAGTGTTTATTATTTTTTGTAATTTAGATAAATGTTTTTTGTTTTTTTTATTTAATTTATTTAATTTTAGTGTAATGTTAGGTTTTCGTGTAAGACAGGTTAGGTTTTATTTTACAGGTAACTTTGTATTTATTTTAACTAGGTAGCTAGTAAATAGTTAATAACTATTTACTAACTAGTCTACCTTGTTAAAATAAATACAAACTTACCTGTGAAATAAAAATAAATAAAACCTAAGCTAGATACAATATAACTATTAGTTATATTGTAGCTAGCTTAGGTTTTTTTTTTACAGGTAAGTATTTAATTATTTTTCAAAAGGAATAATTAAGGTATTAATTGTAATTTTTATTTGGAATTATTTTAATTATGTTAAAGTTAGTGGGTGTTAGGGTTACGTTAGGGTTAGACTTAGGGTTAGGTTTAGGGGTTAATAACTCTAGTATAGTGGCGGCGACATTGGGGGCAGCAGATTAGGGTTAATAACAGTAATGTAGGTTGCGGTGATGTGGTGATGTTAGGGACAGCAGATTAGGGGTTAATAAGTGTGTGTAGGTGGCGACGACATTGGAGGCAGCAGATTAGGGGTTAATAATATTTAACTAGTGTTTTCGATGCGGGAGGGCCTCGGTTTAGGGGTTAATAGGTAGTTTATGGGTCTTAGTGTACTTTGTAAAACTTTAGTTATGAGTTTTATGGTACAGCTTTGTAACGTAAAACCCATAACTACTGACTTTCAGGTGGCGGTACAGATCTTGTAGTTATAGACTGTACCGGTCACTTTTTGGCCGGATAGGCAAACTCGTAATACCGGCTCTGTGGAAGTCCCATTGAAAAAGGACTTTTTAAAAAGTGCGGTAGTTACGTTGCATGATGGCAAAAAAAGTGTGCGGTACAGCTATACCTACAAAACTCGTGATAGCAGCGAAAACATGCTTTGTTTTTAAATAATTTTATTACTAGAGTGTGACAGATTCTACTGCAAATACATATTAATAAATGATGATATAATGCGGAGATGTTTAAATCACGTCCTCACAGCATCATCATATTTTTGTTAATTTGACCATTTATCTGAACATCATTCATCATTTCCTCTCAAATAAGGACAAACTTATGAAATGCACTATTTAAATAAAAGATAAACACATGGTAAAATCTGATGGGGATTCTCTGTGCACATGAGGATTCTATAATACCTGTTTCAAGATGAGAAGTCTAATTATACTTGTCACTTCTAACATATTCATATTTTGAAAGGATTTAATAATATCATAAAGCTGTTACAGATGGGATTTCTCTTTTGTCTCAAAGTAATCTCAGGAACTCTAGTATAGGGACTGTGGACACAATCTGCTACTCATATGGAGACTGTTAACATTTTTCTCCAAGGAGTTCTGTTTCCTGTTATGCGTTGAATTGTTTTTTATTCTACAGATCCTCTGTTTTAATTAAGGAGTTCATTTTAGAAATCTGTGGGAAAGTTTTGTTTAATAAGTGATCTGGCAGACTCAATAAAAACGTCTTAATCTACAAGAAGCAAATGATATTAAGGAAGGTTACATAAAACCAGGTTGGAATGTAAGGGAAAATACATTATGAGGCGATAAGATACAAATCAATCCTATTCCTAGAAAATTATTTACCATTTAGATTATATTTTCTGCTGACTCCAAAACATATTATGTGGCATTCTGACCTAAGATGAAACAATACTCTTCAGTTTTTATAAACAATATATGAACTGGGAGATATTTTACAAACTATATATATATTTGTTATTATTATTACATAATATATATATTTACTAGTCATAAAGTCCGTGTACACGGGCCAATTTTTTAAATACCGTGGTTCCAACCCTTGCTCTCTCTCTATCCCCCTCTCTTTTTCTCTCTCCCCCTCTCCTTTGCTCTCTCTCCCCCCCTCTTTTGCTCTCTCTCTATCCCTCTCTTTAGCTCTCTCTCCCCCTCTCTTTTGCTCTCTACCCCCCCTCTTTTGCTCTCTCTCTCTCCTTTCTCTTTTGCTCTTTCCCCCCCTCTTTTGCTCTCCCCCCCTCTTTTGCTCTCTCTCTCCTCTCTTTTGCTCTCTCTCTCTCCCCCTCTCTTTTGCTCTCCCTCCTCCAGTTTGCTCTCTCTCCCCCCTCTTTTGCTCTCTCTCTCCCTCCTCTCTAGTGCTCTTTCTCTCTCCCTTTCTTTTGCTCCCTCTCCTCTCTTTAGCTCTCTCTCCCCTCTTTTGCTCTCTCTCCCCTCTTTGGTTCTCTCCCTCTCCTTTGCTCTCTCTTTCTTTCCCCCTCTCTTTTGCTTGCTTTCTCTCTTTTCTTATGATTAAACAACTAAAAATCTATGCGCTGGTGGTAGATAATACTTCACATAAAAATCAGATACCCCAAGTCATCTGAATAAATAGTTTTAGTAGCAGTTATGATTGTCTTATATGTGTGCGCCTGTGTGCAAACACTGGCTTAATATCTACCAAATGACAATGGTCTTAGTAGTATTTGTATTTCTATGTCTATGTTTATATAAAGAAATGTATAGAAAAAAAGTTTTTTAGTTTTTAAAGAATTTTCATAGAATAATATCTTAAAATTATTAAGTTCTAATTCAAAAATAAAAAATAATAATAAAAAAAAAAATATACAAAGATTATTGGTTAAAAATAATATTCTTTTATTAGAATCAATATAGTCGAAATTGCTTAATCTTAAAGTGGTTATGTGAGAAAGTTGGTACCAACCAATTGTATTGAGGTGTAGCTAAAATTAGTATATGATATATGTGTGTAAAAACAGTGTATAAAATTAGCAAGTCCAGTTTATACCTTGGTAGGTATTTAAAAATACTTTTTGTAAAAGATTTGGCTTTTCGCTCATAAAATGCACCAAAGGTAGAAAATAAGGTATAATTGGTAGAAATACAGTTGTTAGAGATCGTTGTTGAAGACAACTATTGACACCTGGTTCAACAATAGGTGTTTATTTTCAGCCTTTTTGAAATAAGCCTTTTTGTGATATGACCAAAAGATTTAGGCTAGGTGTTTGAGCCGTTTTCTGTATGTCACAGTAATTATATCACAATAGTTATTGAACACTTAGCTTGTCTTTTGCGATATTATTAATCAACAGACTTTGAATAAGGTACCTTATTTGCAGTTCCAAGTCATATAAGAAGGTTCTTGCGTGTCCAAATGAGGTATAGATGAGAAACTTTCTTTGTCCTTTCAAAGTTTCTAGGAGCGCTTTTTGAAGCGTGTATGTCTCCTGTGAAAGTTGCCTCTGTCACTTCCGTGTCCGGTCTTGACACGCCCACCAAATGCGAGATTGACAGATAGGTAAAGAGCAGGGTTTCTCCAGTGCAGTGTAAGCAGTCTGTATCCAAGGTGATCAGTAAGCAGTCTGTATCCAAAGCAACGCGTTTCAGCTCCAAAGAGCCTTTCTCAAGCTTTTTATTTTTATTTTTGAATTAGAACTTAATAATTTTAAGATTTATTCTATGAAAATTCTTTAATAACTAAAAAACGTTTTTTTCTATACATTTCTTTATATAAACATAGACATAGAAATACAAATACTTCTAAGACCATTGTCATTTGGTAGATATTAAGCCAGTGTTTGCACACAGGCGCACACATATAAGACAATCATAACTGCTACTAAAACTATTTCTCTCTTTCCTCCTCTCTTTTGCTCTTTCCCTCCTCTCTTTTGGTCTCTCCCCCTCTCTTTTTTTCTCTCTTTCTCTCCCCCTCTGTTTTGTTCTCTCTCCCCCCACTTTTGGTCTCTCTCCCCCTCTCTTTTGCTCTTTTTTCCCCTCTCTTTTTCTCTCTCCCCCTCTCTTTTGCTCTCTCTCTCTCTCTCTGCTCTATTTTGCTCTCTCTCTCCCCCCTCTTTTGCTCTTTCCCCCTTCTTTTGCTCTCTCTCTCTACTCTCTTTTGCTCACTCTCTCCTCTCTTTTGCTCTCTCTACCCCTCTCTTTTGCTCTCCCTCCCCTTTTGCTCTCTCTCTCTCCCCTCTTTTGCTCTCTCTCTCCCTCCTCTCTTTTGCTCTCTCTCTCCCTCTCTTTTGCTCCCCCTCCTCTCTTTTGCTCTCTCTCCCCATTTCTTTGCTCTCTCTCTCTCTTTACCCCCTCTCTTTTGCTTGCTTTCTCTCTTCCCCCCTCTCTTTTGCTCTTTCCCTCCTCCCTTTTGGTCTTTCTCCCCCTCCTCTCTCCCCTTTGTTTTGCTCTCCCCTTTGTTTTTCTCTCTCACCCACTTGACCATGCCGCTGCCACCACAGCTGCTCCCGTCGGCCACGCCCCTTCACATGCCCCTCATCACACCCACCAGCCACTCCCCCATCACAACACGCCCGGTCACGCCCCAACCAGGCAGCTTCCACAGTGCGCACTCCTCTGCTGCTCAAGGCCAGGTATGTTTGTCCTCGTGCAGTCTCTTCTGCGCATGACTGCATCTGACAAACATACCTGGCCTTTTATTATATAGGGTATATATATATATATATATATATATATATATTATTATTATTATTATTATTATTATTTTATTTTTTATTACCAGTTAGGAGACATTAGTTATCACTTTCAATGTGAAAATTTATTTTTTTGTAACAGTTCAGTGTGAGCTCTGACAACTTAACTTTTAATTGATTGAGGTTTGATTTTATGCAGAGAAGACATTTCTGGGAAGCCAAGGTGAATGTTACTTAAAGGGACAGTCTACCATAGAATTGTTATTGTTTTAAAAGATTCATAACCCCTTTATTACCCATTCCCCAGTTTTGCATAACCAACACAGTTATATTAATATACTTTTTACCTCTGTGATTACCTTCTATCTAGGAACCTTCTTCCAGCCCCCTGATCACATGACTGTGACTGTTTATTATCTATTGTCTTAAATTTAGTATTGTTTTGTGCTAGATCTTAAATAACCCCCTGTGCCACACAGTGTTATCTATATGGCCCACGTGTACTTTCTGTCTTTGTGTTGAAAAGACATTTAAAAAGCATGTGATAAGAGGCAGCCCTCAAAGGCTTAGAAATTAGCATATGAGCCTACTTATGTTTAGTTTAAACTAAGAATACCAAGAGAAAAAAGCAAATTTGATGATTAAAGTAAATTGGAAAGTTGATTAAAATTAAAAGTTCTATCTGAATAATGAAAGTTTAATTTATGCTAGACTGTCCCTTTAAACCACAAAATAATCTTTAGACTTCTCAAGGGAGTCACATTATTAAAAAAATGTATATGAAAAAGATCTACTACACTTTATTAATTCAGTTTGATAGGATAACAGAAACTTTAACAACAGTTATTTTTGTCTCACAATGGAATTGTGTAATATTTTCACACCTTTGCCATTGCAACACCACAAGTACTAATTACTTACACTATTGCAACTATTTTTTTACAGTGTCATTTTAGCTGCCAAGGATAAGTCACGTCAGAAGGAAAATTATTCAGATATCTTTATATTCTAAAAAGTTTTAAATGTTTTGGAATTGGAATAAATCACTGGTGCTGCCCTGAATGTTTTTTGTTGATTTGTTTATTCATTTTTTTCATATTATTTTCCCTTTTGAGCAAACATTTGGGTCAACTTAATAAACTGTGGGCTAGATTACAAGTGGAGCACAAACATATCTTCACTATTGTGCACTAAAATTGCTTGAGTTAAATCAATAGCGTTTTTTGCACTTATATTACAAATTGAAACTAATATTTTATTTTGTAGGTGCGTTATATTTCTCACATAATAGATTTCTAAGGGGGTGCTCTGAAAAATGTATGTAAGATATTGTTTGAGCATTAAGCCAAAGGTGCACTAAACCTTTACTCAACTAGTGGAGTTCTTTACTTACTTTTTTACTATGGCTTTGTATTGAAATGTAAGTTAAAAACACTTCACACACACATACATACATACACACACATGTATACATACATACATACACATGTATACATACTCCCGGCGAGTGCGTCCTTTTCTACTATGTAGATATATATATATATACAGTTGCAAGAAAAAGTATGTGAACCCTTTGGAATTATATGGATTTCTGCATCGTCTAAGTCACAACAATAGACAATCACAGTCTGCTTAAACTCATAACACACAAATAATGAAATGTTGCCATGTTTTTATTGAACACACCATGTAAACATTCACAGTGCAGGTAGAAAAAGTATGTGAACCCCTAGACTAATGACATCTCCAAGAGCTAATTGGAGTGAGATGTCAGCCAACTGGAGTCCAATCAATGAGATGAGATTGGAGGTGTTGGTTACAGCTGCCCTGCCCTATAAAACACACACCAGTTCTGGGTTTGCTTTTCACAAGAAGCATTGCCTGATGTGAATGATGCCTCGCACAAAAGAGCTCTCAGAAGACCTACGATTAAGAATTGTTGACTTGCATAAAGCTGGAAAGAGTTATAAAAGTATCTCCAAAAGCCTTGTTGTTCATCAGTCCACAGTAAGACAAATTGTCTATAAATGGAGAAAGTTCAGCACTGCTGCTACTCTCCCTAGAAGTGGCTGTCCTGTAAAGATGACTGCAAGAGCACAGCGCAGACTGCTCAATGAGGTGAAGAAGAATCCTAGAGTGTCAGCTAAAGACTTACAAAAGTCACTGGCAAATGCTAACATCCCTGTTAGCGAATCTACAATACGTAAAACACTAAACAAGAATGGATTTCATGGGAGGATACCACAGAGGAAGCCTCTGCTGTCCAAACAAAACATTGCTGCACGTTTACAGTTTGCACAAGAGCACCTGGATGTTCCACAGCAGTACTGGCAAAATATTCTGTGGACAGATGAAACCAAAGTTGAGTTGTTTGGAAGAAACACACAACACTATGTGTAGCGAAAAAGAGGCACAGCACACCAACATCAAAACCTCATCCCAACTGTGAAGTATGGTGGTGGGGCATCATGGTTTGGGGCTGCTTTGCTGTGTCAGGGCCTGGACGGATTGCTATCATCAAAGGAAAAATTAATTCCCAAGTTTATCAAGACATTTTGCAGGAGAACTTAAGGCCATCTGTCTACCAGCTGAAGCTCAACAGAAGATGGGTGTTGCAACAGGACAATGACCCAAAGCATAGAAGTAAATCAACAACAGAATGGCTTAAACAGAAGAAAATACGCCTTCTGAAGTGGCCCAGTCAGAGTCCTGACCTCAACCCGATTGAGATGCTGTGGCATGACCTCAAGAAAGCGATTCACACCAGACATCCCAAGAATATTGCTGAACTGAAACAGTTCTGTAAAGAGGAATGTTCAAGAATTACTCCTGACCATTGTGCATGTCTGATCTGCATCTACAGGAAACGTTTGGTTGAAGTTATTGCTGCTAAAGGAGGTTCAACCAGTTATTAAATCCAAGGGTTCACATACTTTTTCCACCTGCACTGTGAATGTTTACATGGTGTGTTCAATAAAAACATGGCAACATTTCATTCTTTGTGTGTTATTAGTTTAAGCAGACTGTGATTGTCTATTGTTGTGACTTAGATGATGATCAGATCACATTTTATGACCAATTTGTGCAGAAATCCATATCATTCCAAAGGGTTCACATACTTTTTCTTGCAACTGTATATATATATATATATATATATATATATATATACATATATATATATATATATATATATATATATATATACACACACACACATACATTTGCATCTTTGAGACCTTTTCTGTCCATCACCTTGTCATGTACACTATCCCTTTAAATTAGTGTTAATTTAATTTTTCAGTAATAAACCCATATGTACAAATAAGTTAAATACTCTATTTTAATATATTTTTATGTGTTCTGTTATGCATATTTTCAAGCATTAACACTTTACATCAAATCTCCAAAAAAAAACATAATTTATGTAAGAACTTACCTGATAAATTAATTTCTTTCATATTAGCAAGAGTCCATGAGCTAGTGACGTATGGGATATACATTCCTACCAGGAGGGGCAAAGTTTCCCAAACCTCAAAATGCCTATAAATACACCCCTCACCACACCCACAATTCAGTTTAACGAATAGCCAAGAAGTGGGGTGATAAAAAAGTGCAAAAGCATATAAAATAAGGAATTGGAATAATTGTGCTTTATAAAAAAATCATAACCACCCCAAAAAAAAGGGCAGGCCTCATGGACTCTTGCTAATATGAAAGAAATGAATTTATCAGGTAAGTTCTTACATAAATTATGTTTTCTTTCATGTAATTAGCAAGAGTCCATGAGCTAGTGACGTATGGGATAATGATTACCCAAGATGTGGATCTTTCCACGCAAGAGTCACTAGAGAGGGAGGGATAAAATAAAGACAGCCAATTCCTGCTGAAAATAATCCACACCCAAAATAAAGTTTAATGAAAAACATAAGCAGAAGATTCAAACTGAAACCGCTGCCTGAAGTACTTTTCTACCAAAAACTGCTTCAGAAGAAGAAAATACATCAAAATGGTAGAATTTAGTAAAAGTATGCAAAGAGGACCAAGTTGCTGCTTTGCAAATCTGATCAATCGAAGCTTCATTCCTAAACGCCCAGGAAGTAGAAACTGACCTAGTAGAATGAGCTGTAATCCTTTGAGGCGGAGATTTACCCGACTCAACATAGGCAAGATGAATTAAAGATTTCAACCAAGATGCCAAAGAAATGGCAGAAGCTTTCTGGCCTTTTCTAGAACCAGAAAAGATAACAAATAAACTAGAAGTCTTTCGGAAAGACTTAGTAGCTTCAACATAATATTTCAAAGCTCTAACAACATCCAAAGAATGCAATGATTTCTCCTTAGAATTCTTAGGATTAGGACATAATGAAGGAACCACAATTTCCCTACTAATGTTGTTAGAATTCACAACTTTAGGTAAAAATTCAAAAGAAGTTCGCAACACTGCCTTATCCTGATGAAAAATCAGAAAAGGAGACTCACAAGAAAGAGCAGATAATTCAGAAACTCTTCTGGCAGAAGAGATTGCCAAAAGGAACAAAACTTTCCAAGAAAGTAATTTAATGTCCAATGAATGCATAGGTTCAAACGGAGGAGCTTGAAGAGCCCCCAGAACCAAATTCAAACTCCAAGGAGGAGAAATTGACTTAATGACAGGTTTTATACGAACCAAAGCTTGTACAAAACAATGAATATCAGGAAGATTAGCAATCTTTCTGTGAAAAAGAACAGAAAGAGCAGAGATTTGTCCTTTCAAAGAACTTGCGGATAAACCTTTATCTAAACCATCCTGAAGAAACTGTAAAATTCTCGGAATTCTAAAAGAATGCCAAGAAAAATGATGAGAAAGACACCAAGAAATATAAGTCTTCCAGACTCTATAATATATCTCTCTGGATACAGATGTACGAGCCTGTAACATAGTATTAATCACAGAGTCAGAGAAACCTCTTTGACCAAGAATCAAGCGTTCAATCTCCATACCTTTAAATTTAAGGATTTGAGATCCTGATGGAAAAAAGGACCTTGCGACAGAAGGTCTGGTCATAGCGGAAGAGTCCACGGATGGCAAGAGGCCATCCGGACAAGATCCGCATACCAAAACCTGTGAGGCCATGCCGGAGCTACCAGCAGAACAAACGAGCATTCCTTCAGAATCTTGGAGATTACTCTTGGAAGAAGAACTAGAGGCGGAAAGATATAAGCAGGATGATACTTCCAAGGAAGTGATAATGCATCCACTGCTTCCGCCTGAGGATCCCGGGATCTGGACAGATACCTGGGAAGTTTCTTGTTTAGATGAGACGCCATCAGATCTATTTCTGGAAGCTCCCACATTTGAACAATCTGAAGAAATACCTCTGGGTGAAGAGACCATTCGCCCGGATGCAACGTTTGGCGACTGAGATAATCCGCTTCCCAATTGTCTACACCTGGGATATGAATCGCAGAGATTAGACAGGAGCTGGATTCCGCCCAAACCAGAATTCGAGATACTTCTTTCATAGCCAGAGGACTGTGAGTCCCTCCTTGATGATTGATGTATGCCACAGTAGTGACATTGTCTGTCTGAAAACAAATGAACGATTCTCTCTTCAGAAGAGGCCAAGACTGAAGAGCTCTGAAAATTGCACGGAGTTCCAAAATATTGATCGGTAATCTCACCTCCTGAGATTCCCAAACTCCTTGTGCCGTCAGAGATCCCCACACAGCTCCCCAACCTGTGAGACTTGCATCTGTTGAAATTACAGTCCAGGTCGGAAGCACAAAAGAAGCCCCCTGAATTAAACGATGGTGATCTGTCCACCACGTTAGAGAGTGTTGTACAATCGGTTTTAAAGATATTAATTGAGATATCTTTGTGTAATCCTTGCACCATTGATTCAGCATACAGAGCTGAAGAGGTCGCATGTGAAAACGAGCAAAGGGGATCGCGTCCGATGCAGCAGTCATAAGACCTAGAATTTCCATGCATAAGGCTACCGAAGGGAATGATTGTGACTGAAGGTTTCGACAAGCTGAAATCAATTTTAGACGTCTCTTGTCTGTTAAAGACAGAGTCATGGACACTGAATCTATCTGGAAACCCAGAAAGGTTACCCTTGTCTGAGGAATCAATGAACTTTTTGGTGAATTGATCCTCCAACCATGATCTTGAAGAAACAACACAAGTCGATTCGTATGAGATTCTGCTAAATGTAAAGACTGAGCAAGTACCAAGATATCGTCCAAATAAGGAAATACCACAATACCCTGTTCTCTGATTACAGACAGAAGGGCACCGAGAACCTTTGTAAAAATTCTTGGAGCTGTAGCTAGGCCAAACGGCAGAGCCACAAACTGGTAATGCTTGTCCAGAAAAGAGAATCTCAGGAACTGATAATGATCTGGATGAATCGGAATATGCAGATATGCATCCTGTAAATCTATTGTGGACATAAAATGCCCTTGCTGAACAAAAGGCAAGATAGTCCTTACAGTTACCATTTTGAACGTTGGTATCCTTACATAACGATTCAATATTTTTAGATCCAGAACTGGTCTGAAGGAATTCTCCTTCTTTGGTACAATGAAGAGATTTGAATAAAACCCCATCCCCTGTTCCAGAACTGGAACTGGCATAATTACTCCAGCCAACTCTAGATCTGAAACACAATTCAGAAATGCTTGAGCTTTCACTGGATTTACTGGGACACGGGAAAGAAAAAATCTCTTTGCAGGAGGTCTCATCTTGAAACCAATTCTGTACCCTTCTGAAACAATGTTCTGAATCCAAAGATTGTGAACAGAATTGATCCAAATTTCTTTGAAAAAACGTAACCTGCCCCCTACCAGCTGAGTTGGAATGAGGGCCGCACCTTCATGTGGACTTAGAAGCAGGCTTTGCCTTTCTAGAAGGCTTGGATTTATTCCAGACTGGAGATGGCTTCCAAACTGAAACTGCTCCTGAGGATGAAGGATCAGGCTTTTGTTCTTTGTTGAAACGAAAGGAACGAAAACGATTATTAGCCCTGTTTTTACCCTTAGATTTTTTATCCTGTGGTAAAAAAGTTCCTTTCCCACCAGTAACAGATGAGATAATGGAATCCAACTGAGAACCAAATAATTTGTTACCCTGGAAAGAAATGGAAAGTAGAGTTGATTTAGAAGCCATAACAGCATTCCAAGTTTTAAGCCATAAAGCTCTTCTAGCTAAAATAGCTAGAGACATAAACCTGACATCAACTCTGATAATATCAAAAATGGCATCACAGATAAAATTATTAGCATGCTGAAGAAGAATAATAATATTATGAGAATCATGATCTGTTACTTGTTGTGCTAAAGTCTCCAACCAAAAAGTTGAAGCTGCAGCAACATCAGCCAAAGATATAGCAGGTCTAAGAAGATTACCTGAACACAGATAAGCTTTTCTTAGAAAGGATTCAATTTTCCTATCTAAAGGATCTTTAAACGAAGTACCATCTGACGTAGGAATAGTAGTACGTTTAGCAAGGGTAGAAATAGCCCCATCGACTTTAGGGATTTTGTCCCAAAATTCTAATCTGTCAGACGGTACAGGATATAATTGCTTAAAACGTTTAGAAGGAGTAAATGAATTACCCAATTTATCCCATTCTCTGGAAATTACTTCAGAAATAGCATTAGGAACAGGAAAAACTTCTGGAATAACCACAGGAGATTTAAATACCTTATCTAAACGTTTAGAATTAGTATCAAGAGGACCAGAATCCTCTATTTCTAAAGCAATTAGTACTTCTTTAAGTAAAGAACGAATAAATTCCATTTAAAATAAATATGAAGATTTATCAGCATCAATCTCTGAGACAGAATCCTCTGAACCAGAAGAGTCATCAGAATCAGAATGATGATGTTCATTTAAAAATTCATCTGTAGAGAGAGAAGTTTTAAAAGATTTTTTATGTTTACTAGAAGGAGAAATAACAGACATAGCCTTCTTGATGGATTCAGAAACAAAATCTCTTATGTTATCAGGAACATTCTGCACTTTAGATGTTGAGGGAACTGCAACAGGCAATGGTACATTACTAAAGGAAATATTATCTGCTTTAACAAGTTTGTCATGACAATTAATACAAACAACAGCCGGAGGAATAGCTACCAAAAGTTTACAGCAGATACACTTAGCTTTGGTAGTTCCAGCACTAGACAGCGATTTTCCTGAAGTATCTTCTGACTCAGATGCAACGTGAGACATCTTGCAATATGTAAGAGAAAAAACAACATATAAAGCAAAATTGATCAAATTCCTTAAATGACAGTTTCAGGAATGGGAAAAAATGCCAATAAACAAGCTTCTAGTAACCAGAAGCAAAGAAAAAATGAGACTGAAATAATGTGGAGACAAAAGCGACGCCCATATTTTTTGGCGCCAAATAATACGCCCACATTGTTTGGTGCCTAAATGCTTTTTCGCGCCAAAAATGACGCCACATCCGGAACGCCAACATTTTTGGCGCAAAAGGACGTCAAAAAATGACGCAACTTCCGGCGACACGTATGACGCCGGAAACAGAAAAGATTTTTTGCGCCAAAAAAGTCAGCGCCAAGAATGACGCAATAAAATGAAGCATTTTCAGCCCCCGCGAGCCTAACAGCCCACAGGGAAAAAAAGTCAAATTTTTAAGGTAAGAAAAAATGATTGAATCAAATGCATTATCCCAAATATGAAACTGACTGTCTGAAAATAAGGAATGTTGAACATTCTGAGTCAAGGCAAATAAATGTTTGAATACATATATTTAGAACTTTATAAATAAAGTGCCCAAACATAGCTTAGAGTGTCACAGAAAATAAGATTTACTTACCCCAGGACACTCATCTACATGTTTGTAGAAAGCCAAACCAGTACTGAAACGAAAATCAGCAGAGGTAATGGTATATAAATAAGAGTATATCGTCGATCTGAAAAGGGAGGTAAGAGATGAATCTCTACGACCTATAACAGAGAACCTATGAAATAGACCCCGTAGAAGGAGATCACTGCATTCAAATAGGCAATACTCTCCTCACATCCCTCTGACATTCACTGCACGCTGAGAGGAAAACCGGGCTCCAACTTGCTGCGGAGCGCATATCAACGTAGAATCTAGCACAAACTTACTTCACCACCTCCATAGGAGGCAAAGTTTGTAAAACTGAATTGTGGGTGTGGTGAGGGGTGTATTTATAGGCATTTTGAGGTTTGGGAAACTTTGCCCCTCCTGGTAGGAATGTATATCCCATACGTCACTAGCTCATGGACTCTTGCTAATTACATGAAAGAAAGGAGTATTATGTGTTGCACTTAGGCACATAATTGCATGCCCTATCTGAATCATGAAAATTTAATTTCGACTATACTGTCCCTTTAACTCAACTTTAATATTTTGCTAATATTGCTCCCTTCACTATCTATATAGGATGCACTTGTTTACCATATTGAGATTCTCTGGTTAACATTTTTTTACCATCCACTTGTAATAATAAATCACTAAATCCCTTAGATGATAATGCACCCTGCACTGTTAAAATTAGCTTCACCCATAATCGAGCCCTGTATGTTTTAAATATTATATGGAAAATGTAAGAATTAAAGGACATAGGGAGTGTCTAGTTTGCAGATGATAGTCATTTTCAGATGACTGATAGCTCTCAAAAAATGTAACACTATGGGGCCTTCAGTCTCGCCGGAAACAGCAGTTATGAAGCAGCGGTCTAAAGACCACTGCTCCATAACTGGTCAGCCTGCTCTGAGGCTGCGGACATCAATCCGCCCGATCCTATACAATCGGTCTGATTGACACCCGCCGCTAGCGGCCGATTGGCTGTGAATCTGCAGGGGGTGGTATTGCACAAGTAGTTCACCAGAACTGCTTGTGCAATGATAAATGCCAACAGCGTATGCTGTTGGCATTCATCGATTTCTGTCGGACATGATCCGCTGAGTATTAAAAACATGCAAAAATAAATAAAATCATATGACAATATAAGAATTAAATCAAAGGTACCTGTAAATAGAATGATAAAATATGTTAAATTCAGAAATATTTTATATTTAACTAATAAAGAATTATAATAATAATATAAAAGAGATGCTGTATTATTAATATATATATATATATATATATATATATATATCTTCCTCCAGTTTTGCTTTTAAACATTACTGAGTATCTGCTGGTGAGTGCCAGGTTTTCTGTGTGTTGTATATAAAGTACCTCACAAAAGTGAGTACACCCCTCACTATTATGTAAATATTTTATTATATCTTTTCATGTGACAACACTGAAGAAATGACACTTTGCTACAATGTAAAGTAGTGAGTGTACAGCCTGTATAACAGTGTAAATGTGCTGTCCACTCAAAATAACTCAACACACAGCCATTAATGTCTAAACCATTGGCAACAAAAGTGAGTACACCCCTAAGTAGAAATGTCCAAATTGGGTTCAATTAGCCATTTTCCCTCCCCGGTGTCATGTGACTCATTAGTGTTACAAGGTCTCAGGTGTGAATGGGGAGCAGGTATGTTAAATTTGGTGTTATCTCACAAAACAAGTATTTTATACCATTATTTAAAGTTGCTAAGCAACATACTTTAAACAAGTTACTGAACATTAAATAAATATTGGGGTATAGGGTAACAGATAACAGTTTCATGCATTTGTCTGCTGAAAAATTAGAAGTCAATTTACACCAGCCAAAGGGTTTAACATTTTGCCTCTCAAAGTTAACACCTTCTATGTAAACTCAGTCATATCTTACTGTATTCCAATTTATTCACTTCCCTCATTGCTCTGCGATCAGCAGATGCCCAAATAATGTCTCTTGTTTATGCATTTTCAAGTTATAGTATCCACTCTCGCCATATCAGAACTTACAAAGACGCACAAACTTTAAACCCTATTTTCTTAAAGGAACATTGCACACTGTGCATAAATGTTTTGTAGATGATCCATTTATATAGTTCATCTGGGAGTGTTTTTGTAACAATGTATAGTTTTGCTTATTTTTTAATAACATTGTGCTGATTTTAAGGCTCCTAACCAAGCCCCACAGTGTCAGATGCAGTTTACATTCTCCTGCTGGCTCCTATTTATGTTATCTGTGTTTTTATATGCAGGGAAATGGGGGAGGAGGGAGTGTCTGCTCTTTTTGTTTTCCCAGCCCCTTTCACTGGGTGCCCCAATCAACCTCATCAACAGTGCTATCCTGGAAGCTTTCAAGTACATTTTTAAAAGGTTTTATACTGGATTTTAAATCAGTATCTGTACATCTTCATCTTTATAATAGTGTCTATTACATGCAGTTATATAAAAATTGGTGTACATTGTCCCTTTAAGGTGGAGTAATAATGTATTTTTTGTAATAGTATAACTTCCAAAATATCATGTAGCCTTTCTGGGACAGAGAGGTGAAGAGGGGCTTTGTGGAATGTCTGTGTCAGGAGTAGGGTATTGTAGGTGGAGTTTTATGTGGATGGGCCACGTGGAGTCTTGGTATGTCCTTGGTAGAGGTTGGCCTTTTGCCCTGTCCTCCCAACCAATGACAATCCTACAGTATCTGGGATGGTTGGGATGTCCACAATAGCAGTGAGGACAATATGTGGTTTTAGTGTGGATATAATTGTGTAATAATTTGCTAAAATCAGTAATATGTGATGAGCCTGAAAACATATAAAAGCATAATGTAAATATAATCTTATGAATGTATATATAAACATTTATTAATCTATAATATTAGAGTGGAGATTAGTGACACATTTTTAATGGTTCAATAAAACTGATTAACACATTATAATTAATTAACTAGAGAATCAGTGCTAGAAACATTTAAAGGGACAGTAAACACCTGTAATACAAAATATTTAATTTTATGTAGTAAAACATCTTTGCAATATACTTTCATTGTGTTTTATCTCTAAAACTGTAAATGCATACTGCACACTTTTCAGGGCAACCCCTGCAACATATCTACCCATGTTTCACCCCAGCAGAGATTATCAGATATAAAAATGCTAAAAAATAAAATTTTTGATAACATAGGGATCAATCACAAACTTTTAGATAAGTAAATCTAATGATTTGATTTCAAAGTTAACCATTACATTTTATGGGGATTTTTGTAGAAAAATCATCTGCTGCTTTTCTAAATGACGTGATCAGACCCACAATTACCTTGGCTAGCCTTGTCTACAGCAGTAAAAAAAGGTAGATTGGAAAGTGGTGGAAGGAGTTTGACTTTTGAAAAACAAGTGCAGCCAATAAGGTGTTAACTTTTTTTTTTTAACATGTTAACACTTGGTGATATGTTATTCTATAGCAAAACAACAGAAATGTCCCGTAATTACAAGATGTTTAGAGTCTCTTACAGGAAGACAAGAAGGGGAAGGCTTTGTAGTGTAGTCTTTTATAGTTCTCCTACTGCACATGCTTTGATCATAATGCTTGTTCATACCACATCCACATGAGTAGGGTTGTGGTTGATCATTAATGGTTCTATCTCTCTCAGGCCCTGATATTCAAAGGTTCTCCAGCTTGGAGAGAAATTACAGTTCAGACTTCATAGGGGATAAACTCACTGAATATTCAAAAGACAAATGGCAGAATTCCAGCACTGCAATATTTCTCTCATTTCTGTATGTAAAGTAGAGACAAGCCCAGTGCAATAAAGCACTGCATGATATGAGAGTTTTGTTACCCTTACACTTTGTATTTTATATTACTTTACATTTCAGATTGTGTCCTTTCAGTATTGTTGCATTTAAGCTTTGTACTTTCTCATCTATATTTTAATACATTTAGATTTAGCTGTAGCAGTGATTTTACACATTTTGATTATGTTTTGAAACTTTCTGTGTTACTTTAAAAAAAAAAATATTATCATACTTTGTATATTTATGTGTATCTTTTACAAATTACATTGCTCCCTGAATTTGCTGAATTGCAAATTAAAACTGACAGCTTCAGAAAGTGGGAGGAACAGGGCAGTTCCCTGGGCTGGAGAGGGGAGTTCCGTGGGTATGTCTGAAGCTCTCTTGTAAGTCTTGTGAACCTTTGTAAGTATTTTAAACAAGCTGATCTCACTGATATGTCTCACCAGCTGAATGCAGGTGAAATGTGCTCAAAAATTACAATACACTTATTTTAAAAGAAAATTAATATACACTAAAATATAGACAAAAGCAAGTTAAATTGTAGTGAAAGCATTTCAGTTTCATTTGTGTTTATTGCAAACAGAACCTTTATATCAGCCCCAGGGTTCTCCAGTTACCTTCTCCCATGTGAAATTTTGTATCCCAAAGAACTTAATTACTTTCTATGGGATTTCCAGGTTCCTCCACATTTCTTAGAAAATTCAGTGAGTCCTGCCCCTGTGAAGTCTGCAATATAATCTATCTCCAAACTACAGAATGTTTAATTATCTGGCCCATAGAAGTAATGACCCTCTCTGGGAAACTGAAGCTGAAAATGTTCTAGTTTTAATTAAATAAAAGACATGCAAAGTTCAATCTAATTTGTAAAAGGTACACATAAATATACAAAGTACGAGCTTAATTTGTTAAAGTTACACAGCAACTATGAAAGCATAATCAGAATTTGTAAAATCACAATTCTAAATAAACCATTGTATACAAAATAGAAAGTGCAACATTTAAATGTAATACAATTTAATCTGAAGTGTAAAGTGATATAAAATAGAAAGCACAAAGTGTAAATGCAGTAGAACTGTCATGGCATGCCTTACTATATTGCACTGGGCTGTCTCTCTTTCTCATACAGAACTGCAGGGAACACCCCTTGGAGAGGTAAAGCAAAATCCACCTTTTGAAAATCTCACTAGGGATCTCACAGTGATGGAAAATCATTTTAGGCTATAGCCCCTTAGAGAGATTTTGAATATCAGGGTCTAATGCAAAACAGAGAAATGGGTATAAAAATAGCATTAAAAAATGCTAATGACGAAAAACAAAGCTGCTTTATTCAATGCAAAATACTTTCTCAGATGTGACGCTGCAGTTTCTTTTAGCTATTTAAGGTCCCTTTAATTCCCACATTGTCTCATAAAAAAGTAATTTTAAACTATTTGAATTTTTCACATCTAAAGCACTTTTTAAAACCACTTAACCATGGGCACATACAATAATAACCAATACAAATATTTTAATAGCACAGCATTAAGTTGATGTCAAAAAAGATAAAATTCAACACATTGAATCAATTAGAGTTAATGATGTCTGGAATCTAACATTAGACAAAGTGAACATAACAAAGAGCTGAAGGGCCATTGACTGATATTGGTATTTAGAAAATAGGAAAACAAAATGCCTTGCTGAGGAAGAATGTAGAGTATAAAAATTATTTTAGAGTAACTCACTGATAAGCACATTACCTAAGCAACAAGCAAATCAAGTCCCAGTTCCAGCAAATTCTTGCTTGCTCTTACGCACCATATACACATTATCCTATATAATAAAAAAACAAGTATTTGTCCAAAGCTGTCATGCGCAGTAGAGACAGCATGAGGACAAACACACCTGGCCTTGAGGATCAGACAGCAGAGAGGAAGCGGCCATGGTGGGGGCCGTGGCCATGCCGGAGCGCCGTGATGGGGGCGTGTTCAGATGTGACCGAGTGGGCGTGACCGGGCAGGAGTGGGCGTGGTTGAGAGAGAGAGAGAAAGAGCAAAAGAGGGGGGAGAGAGAGCAAAAGTGGGGGAGAGGTGAGAGAGAGCAAAAGAGAGAGCAAAAGAGGTGGGAGAGAGAGCAAAAGAGAGGGGGAAGAGAGAGCAAAAGAGAGGGGGAAGAGAGAGCAAAAGAGGGGGAAGAGAGAGGAAAAGAGGGGGAAGAGAGAGCAAAAAGGGGGGAGAGAGAGCAAAAGAGAGGGGGAGAGAGCAAAAGAGAGGGGAGATAGAGCAAAAGAGAGGGTAGAGAGAACATAAGAGAGGGGTGAGAGCAAAAGAGAGGGGGAGGGGGAGAGCAAAAGAGAAGGGGAGAGAGAGCAAAAGAAAGGGGGAGAGAGAGCAAAAGAGAGGGGGAAGAGAGAGAGAAAAAGAGAGGGGGGAGAGAGAGAGCAATAGAGAGGGGGAGATAAAGCAAAAGAGAGGGGTAGAGAGAGCAAGAGAGGGGGAGAGAGAGAGAGAAAGAGAGAGAGAGAGAGGGAGAAAGGGGGGAGAGAAAGAGCAAAAGGAGGGGAGAGAGAGCAAAAGAGAGGGGGAGAGAGAAAAAGAAAGGGGGAGAGAGAGCAAACAAGAGGGGGAGAGAGAGCACAAAAGAGAGGGGGAGAGAGAGAGCACAAAAGAGAGGAGGAGAGAGACAGCAAAAGAGAGGGGGGAGAGAGAGAGCAAGAGGTGGGACCGCTGTACTTCAAAAAATGGTCTGTGTACATGGGCTTTAGGACTAGTTAGACATATAAAAGAATAGCTGTATATTATATAGTGGTAAAATATTTTCATTGTTTCCAATAATAGTATTAATTTTAATATTACATAATGTTATTTAATAACACAAATAATACCTATTTTCCAAATAATTAAAGGACCATGAAAATAAGGTACAGTCTCAGCACTCGGTTTTGTGAGTCCCAGTGTGAAACAAAGACGTTTAGTTTAGAGTAAGGTACAGTATTAGGGAATGGGGATATCTTAGAGTTAGGGCTTACTTATTGTAGTGATAGATTTGGGGTTTAGAGTAGGGAGGGTAGTTACAGTTTTAGGTAGGGTATATAGAGTTTTAGGGTTGAGTAGGGATGTCCAAGGTGCAAGTAAAATTAGGGAGAGAATAGGGAGAGAGTAGGGGAATGGGTAGTTAAAAGGAAAAAAGAGGAGAAGAGGGGGTAGGGGTAAGTGAAGGGCAAGGAAAGTGTTAAAAGTGGGGAGAGGCTTTGTACTCCATTGAAGCATATAGGCTGGTGGACAGGAGAGATGGAAGACTGTGAGGTCTTACACTTGTAGGAACATCTAGACAAGGGATGGATGGGTGGTCTATGTCTAGGAAAGTGGGGGGGGGGTCGAAAGCATAAGACCTCAAAATATGTAAAGATAGTATGCCCTATTAGGAGGAGGATTATCCAATACAATTATTATTATTATCAACTAAATGATAAGCATAGCATGCAATGCTTTTCTATTCATTAAAATAAGTCATCATGTTCCTTCTCTCCAGTGGAGGTTCTAGAACTTATTATTTGTGGGTCTAACAAAGGTGGTGAAAAAGTTGAAAGGCACAGCACACATAAAATATGGAGCACTTTGCAGGTCAACGGGAGTGCTACACATGCATTTGGAGGAGCATAGCACCCTCAAGCACCCCCATAAAACTGCCACTGCTCCTCTCTCTTTATCTCTTCCTCCTCTAGGAGCTCAGGTATTACTGAATAGGCCCTATTTGTATGTGCCATATTGCAAAGGTAGCCACATGTCACAATCATTTTGACTTTCTTTTCTGCTGAATATTGTAGATAAGTCCAAACAAATAACATTTTCAGTAGACCAAACACTTTTTCTATAAGTACCATCAATCTTATATGGGACTCATTATAACTCTGCTGGCTTTTGTCCAGTGGGTTCCACTCTGGTGTTAATATCTATATTTTTAAACTGCAAACAGAATCCTCTAAAAATAAAAAAACAAACATAAAAACATTATTAACATATGAACATTAGAAGAAAGATAGTCTACATTAGGCCTAGGCCTAAATAGCATTCATATAGCAGAGTGCTACATTTTTCAAATATTTTTATTAAAACAGTATAATGTTTAAAAAAAATGATTAGCCTATTTAACATTATATGATAACTGGCCATAATATTAAAAACATTAAATAGATGTTAAACATAATGATGTATTCAAAGCAACAATTAGCCTTTGAATAATATGTAGTTTTTTTTACAACTATAGTAGCTGTTTAAATATTGAAGGTGTAAAGGTTTATTTTTTTAAAGTGATTTAGTTTCTATAAAGTAGCTGGTGCCACCATGTTTGAATTTAAGTTTTCCCTTGTACATCTTTCCTACAGAGGACACCTAAGGATATATATGAAACAGGTAATAAAAAAACCTGTGCAAACAATGCTGTATGAAAACTCTCTAAGATAATTACTTTAAACCCACAATACTATTTAGAGAGTTAAATTACAACAAAATACTTTAATATATTTTGCATATTTGAGTCCTTGTTTGGTTAACTCTCATAAAATAAAAATCAGCCACCCACAAGATTTAGGGCAAAATTCCCTCACCAAGAAGCCATTCATTGGGCATTTTTTTCCAGAGTGTACTGATTTTTAAATAAAACTATCATAACAATTACTTTGATATCACACCAAACAGTGAATAATTAGGTGTTAGTTATTTTCAGACGGTAGATAGATATTGAGCATGCGTTAGGTGTTAGTTACTATTTTCAGGGGGTTACGGTGCTCACATATTTAGCGCAAGTCTTGCTGCGTCTGCCTATGTGTGGCGAGGTGAAAATGGAGTAAAATGTCTCCATTTTCGCCACATAAGTCCTTGCGCTGAATATGTGATACCAATTTGCGACGCGGTTCTATATTAGCTTATGGGGGTAAAATATACGCGCCACATTTATATGTGGTGCTGTATATGTGATACCAAAACTGCGTAAAAAACGGCTTTGCCGGCTTTTGCAGAGCAACGCCGCATATGTAATCTTGCCCCAGGAATGCTACCTAGCTGGTAAAAAAAATATGTAACATCCCAATAGTTTTCTTTTGTTATGTGTAGATAAACAAACTGCTTATGTTTTATGCATGTACGACTTGCAAAAAAGCTTGCAAAATATAGATTTTGCTACTCCACTAAGAATTGATTAAGTTTCCAGAAACATTCCAGCTGCCGTACAGTGAATAGCAGTGATCATTTTCACAAAACAAGGCACATATATTCTTAATTTTGAACTTGGCTTCAGCTGTGGTCTTAATAGATCATGGAGTTGTTTAAGCTGATCTATCCTAAGCCTAAAAAGTTCCAAGACCTCTATATGATTTAGGGTATTAAGATTTAATCTAACCCTAAGGATATTTAAGGAGGATATTTTCCTGAGGGTTCTGTGGACAAAAGGTTTATTTCTGTTTGATTTTTAACATAAAACTAATAAAGATTACACCTAGATTACGAGTTTTGCGTTAGAGGCTGTGTGGTGCTAACAAGCAGTTTTCCCTCACCGCTCACTTACCTGCAGCGCTGGTATTACGATTTTTAAGAAACCCGTTGTTAAAAGGCAAGAAGTGAGCGTTGAGCAAAATTTTGCTCATTACCGCATTACAATACCAGCGCTGCTTAAGCCAGCGGTGAGCTGGTCGTACGTGCTCGTGCATGATTTCCCTATAGGAATCAACGGGGAGAGCCGGCTGAGAGAAAGTCTAACAGCTGCCAAAAAGCAGCGCAAAACTCCTTAACGCAGCCCCATTGATTCCTATGGGGAAATAAAATTTATGTCTACACCTAACACCCTAACATGAACCCCGAGTCTAAACACCCATAATCTTACACTTATTAACCCTAATCTGCCACCCCCAACATCGCTGACACCTACCTTATAATTATTAACCCCTAATCTGCCGCTCCGGACACCGCTGCCACCTACATTATATGTATTAACCCCTAATCTGCTGCCCCCAACATCGCCGACACCTACAGACTATTTATTAACCCCTAATCTGCCACCCCCAATGTCGCCGCAACCTACCTACATTTATTAACCCATTGCCCTGAAATAGGATTGAGCTTGCATTCTATTGGCTGTTCCAATCAGCCAATAGAATGCAAGCTCAATCCTACTGGCTGATTGGATCAGCCAATAGGATTGAACTTCAATCCTATTGGCTGATTGCATCAGCCAATAGGATTTTTTCTACCTTAATTCCGATTGGCTGATAGAATTCTATCAGCCAATCGGAATCTAAGGGACGCCATCTTGGATGACGTCACTTAAAGGTACCTTCATTCAGCTTTAGTCGTCGGATAAAGAGGATGCTCCGCGTCGGATGTCTTGAAGATGGACCTGCTCCGTGCCGGATGGATGAAGATAGAAGATGCCGTCTGGATGAAGACTTCTGCCCGTCTGGAGGACCACTTCGCCCAGCTTGAATGAAGACTTCTCCCGGCTTCGTTGAGGACTTCGGCCCAGCTTGGAGGAAGTTTTCTCCCGGTAAGTCGATGATCTTCAGGAGGTTAGTGTTAGGTTTTTTAAGGGTGTATAGGGTGGGTTTTATTTTTAGGTTAGGGACTTTGTGCTGCAAAAGAGCTAACTGCCCTTTTAAGGGCAATGCCCATCCAAATGCCCTTTTCAGGGCAATGGGGAGCTTAGGTTTTTTTAGATAGTATTTTATTTGGGGGGCTGGTTGTGTGGGTGGTGGGTTTTACTGTTGGGGGGGTTGTTTGTATTTTTTTTTACAGGTAAAAGAGCTGATTACTTTGGGGCAATGCTCCGCAAAAGGCCCTTTTAAGGGCTATTGGTAGTTTAGTTTAGGCTAGTGTTTTTTTTATTTTGGGGGGGCTTTTTTATTTTAATAGGGCTATTAGATTAGGTGTAATTAGTTTAAATATCTGTAATTTGTTTATTATTTTCTGTAATTTAGTGGGGGGGGGTTGTACTTTAGCTAATTTAATTTAATTTAATTTAGGTAATTGTATTTAATTTAGTTAATTTATTTAATTATAGTGTAGTGTTAGATGTTCGTGTAACTTAGGTTAGGTTTTTTTTACAGGTACTTTTGTATTTATTTTAGCTAGGTAGTTATTAAATAGTTAATAACTATTTAATAACTATTCTACCTAGTTAAAATAAATACAAACTTGCCTGTAAAATATAAATAGCCCCTAAGAAAGCTACAATGTAACTATTAGTTATATTGTAGCTATCTTAGGGTTTATTTTACAGGTAGGTATTTAGTTTTAAATAGGAATAATTTAGTTAATGATAGTAATATTTATTTATATTTATTTAAATTATATTTAAGTTAGGGGGTGTTATGGTTAGGGTTAGACTTAGGGGTTAATAAATTTAATATAGTGGCGGTGATGTTGGGGGTGGCAGATTAAGGGTTAATAAATGTAGGTAGGTTGCAGCGACATTGGGGGCGGCAGATTAGGGGTTAATAAATAGTATGTAGGTGTCGGAGATGTTGGGGGCAGCAGATTAGGGGTTCATAATTATATAATGCAGGTGGCGGCGGTGTCTGGAGCAGCAGATTAGGGGTTAATAATTTTATTATAGTGTTTGCGATGCGGGAGGGCCTCGGTTTAGGGGTAAATAGGTAGTTTATGGGTGTTAGTGTACTTTTTAGCACTTTAGTTATGAGTTTTATGTTACGGCGTTGTACTATAAAACTCATAACTACTGACTCTAAAATGTGTTGGGACTCTTGACGGGGTAGGGTGTACTGCTCACTTTTTGGCCTCCCAGGACAGACTTGTAATATCAGCGCTATGGAAGTCCCATAGAAAAAAGACTTTACAAAGTTTACATAAGTCGTTTTGCGGTAAGGCCAAAGAAGTGTGCGGTCACCCTAAACCTTCAAGACTCGTAAAACCAGCTGGCGTAAAAAAGCAGCCTTAGAACCTCTTAACGCTGCTTTTTTACCCTAACGCACAACTCATAATCTAGCAGTTATATTTTAATAAATTAACCACGCACAACACAATAAGGGAGAAATTGAGTGCTAAAATAGTAATGTTTTTTTCAGTTTATTTAACTGAACTTGTAAATAATGGCAACAGGTTTATTCTCAGGCCTTTCCTTTTTCTGGCAATTATTTTTTGTAAATAAGAATAATGAGAAATTCCTACAGCTGATTGATGTAATTTAAAGAACATGTGCGCCATATTTAGCCAATAATATGCAAAGTCTGTTGGCATTTTTAACTGACCATTAAATCCATCAAATTATCTAAAATAGCGTTAGGCTTGTGAAGTTTTCAGTGCGTGCTCCCAATTCTCATAATTGGGACAAATCCACGGTTTTCAGACTTAAAGGGACACTGTACCCAAAAATTGAATTTCCTGATTCAGATTGAGCATGAAATTTTAAGCAAATTTCGAATTTACTCCTATTATCAAATTATCTTCATTCTCTTGGTATCTTTATTTGAAATGCAAGAATGTAAGTTTAGATGCCGGCCCATTTTTGGTGAACAACCTGGGTTGTCCTTGCTGATTGGTGGATAAATTCATCCACCAATAAAAAAGTGCTGTCCAGAGTACTGAAACCAAAAAAAAGCTTAGATGCTTTCTTTTTCAAATAATGATAGCAAGAGAACGAAGAAAAATTGATAATAGGAGTAAATTAGAAAGTTGCTTAAAATTGCATGCTCTTTCTGAATTACAAATGAACAAATTTGGGTTCAGTGTCCCTTTAAATTACAGGAAAAGGGGGAAAATAAATAATTTCACCAGAACTGATTGTGCAATGATAAACTGACCGTTAAATCCATCTAATTATCTAACATACCAGGTGCTAATTTACAACTAAAGTTACAATTGCCACCCAGCTAAATTGTATGTGTAAATAAAGGGGATTTAGTAGTTACACATAATGTAAGAAACTGTTAAATCAAAGGACTGAAGCATTTATGTAATACCTGTGTGTGTCTATGGCTCAAGTATATAACAGAAATTTAGCAATGAAAATGTTAAAGATTACTGCAAATCTATAGATTTGTAATACACTTACATAAGTTGACAGATGTCAGTGTTCAAATGCCATAAGCTATGTGTACCATCTATATATATAATGCTAGAGTGTTTTATCATCATTATCATTTAGTCATTAAAGTGACAGTATACACCAATTTTCATATAACTGCTTGTAATAGACACTACTATAAAGAATAATATGCACAGAAACTGATCTAAAAATCCAGTATAAAACTGTTTAAAAACTTACTTAGAAGCTTCCAGTTTAGCTCTAAAAGTTAAAAGTTTAAAAAGTTACTGGAACACCCACTGCAAGTGGGAAATAACAGACACTCCCCACTAACATAAAAACCATGTCTAAAAACACCCCTAATCTGCCACCCCTAACTTCGCCGTAGCCTACATAATGTTATTAACCCCTAATCTGCTGCCCCTAACATCGCCACCACCTACATTACAGTTATTAACCCCTAATCTGCCGCCCCTAACATTGCCGCCACCTACATTACACTTATTAACCCCTAATCTGCCACCCCCAATGTCGCTGCCACTATACTAAAGTTATTAACCCCTAAACCTCTGGCCTCCCACATCACTAACACTACATAAATATATTAACCCCTAAACCTAACCCTAGCGTAACCCTAACCCTAAGCATAACCCTAACACCCCCTAATTTAAATATAATTAAAATAAATCTAAATTAAACTTACAATTATTACCTAAATAATTCATATTTAAAACTAAATACAAACTTACCTGTAAAAGAAAACCTAAGATAGCTACAATAGAACTAATAGTTACATTGTAGCTATCTTAGGTTTTATTTTTATTTTACAGGTAAGTTTGTATTAATTTTAACTAGGTAGACTAGTTAGTAAATAGTTATTAAATATTTACTAACTACCTAGTTAAAATAAATACAAATTTACCTGTAAAATAAAACCTAACCTGCCTTACAATAAAACCTAACATTACAATAAAATAAAATAAAGGAAATTATTAAAATACAATTTTCTAACTTACAAAAAAAATAAACATTAAATTACAAAAAATAAAAAAAGAAATTATCTAAAATAAAAACGAATTACTCCTAATCTAATAGCCCTATCAAAATAAAAAAGCCCCCCAAAATAAAAAAAACCCTAGCCTACACTAAACTGCCAATGGCCCTTAAAAGGGCCTTTTGCGGGGCATTGCCCCAAAGAAATCAGCTTTTACCTGTAAAAAAAAAAAATACAACAACCCCCCAACAGTAAATCTAAATAAACCTAAGCTAAACATTGCCCGGAAAAGGGCATTTGGATGGGCATTGCGGGAGTGTGATGCAGGAGTGCAGCGGTTTAGGGGTTAATAGGTTTATTATAGTGGTGACGATGTCAGGGGAGCGGCGGAATAGGGGTTAATACATTTTTAAAGTGGTGGCGATGTCAGGAGCAGCAGATTAGGGGTTAATAAATGTATTATAGTATTTGCGATGCGGGAGGGCCTCAGTTTAGGGGTTAATAGGTAGTTTATGGGTGTTAGTGTACTTTTTAACACTTTAGTTATGAGATTTATGCTACAGCTTTGTAACGTAAAACTCTGACTTTAGATGGCGGTATGGATCTTGTGGTTATAGACTAGTGTACCGCTCACTTTTTGGCCTCCCAGGCAAAACTCGTAATACCGGCGCTATGGAGGACCAATTGAAAAAGGACGTTTTTTAAAGTGCGGTACTGACGTTGCATGATGGCCAAAAAGGTGTGCGGAACACCTATACCTACAAGACTTGTAATAGCAGCGTTAGGAAAAATGAAGCGTTATGGCTCATACCGATGCTATTTGAGTTATAACGCACATCTCGTAATCTAGCTGATTGTTTTTCAATAGCCAAATTTTACTCACCACTAGTGATGTCCCGAACTGTTCACCCGCGAACGGTTCCCAGCGAACATAGCTTGTTCGCGTTTGCGCCTGCCGGCGAACACATGGCCCCTATGTGTCATCATTGAGGAAACTTTGACCCTGTATGTCACAGCCGTCTGACACATTAGAGCCAATCAACATCAGACACTCCCTCACAGACCCTCCCAGCTACTCGGAATCCGCCATTTTAGACTCATAACGACCTTGCTTTCTTAATGAGAGGACGTGTTGTGTTTTTGCTCCTGACATTAATAGGAAAAACATAGCTAGGCTAGTGTATTTAGTGTCCACTACAGTCCAGAAGGATTCCACTCATCTCTGCTGCAAGGACAGCACCCCAAAAAGCCCTTTTAGGGCTATATTTCATGCCGTTTTTTTTTTTTTTTTCCTATTTTTTTATTAGCATTTGCCTGGCTTTCAGCCTGTGTGTTTAAGGCTCACAGCATATGCTGTGATTACTGCCACCACTGATATCTCCCTAACAACATTAGTTTAAATTTAACTAACCAAAAATTTTAATTATTTTGCTAGTGTAATTTTTTTTTCATTTTCTATCAGGCCTGTGTTACACAGCATATACTCTGGTTCATTGCTCTGTGCCAGCCACCAGTGTTAATATCCGTTTATAACATTATTTTAAATTTAAAAAAAAATAAAAAAATATTTTGCTAGTGTAATCTAATTACATTTTCTATCAGGCCTGTGCCTGTCAGGCTCAACAGCATTAATATACCTCATTTTTTTTCAGTCTTTTGGTTAATTGGTCTGTGCCAGGCAGCCACCACTCATATCTTCTTCACCTTAATTTAACTATAAAAAAAAAAGTTTACATTTTTTTGATAGTGTAAACTAATATCATTTCCTATCAGGCCTGTGTGTTTTGCTGACATACAGAGCCTACTGTGTTTACTTGCTGCCCTCCCTAGTCTATGAGCCACGACTCATATGTGTTTAACCTTTTTTTTAATTTCCCCCCCATAAAAATAATTTAAATCATTTTTCTAGTGTAATTTAATAGTATTTTCTATCAGGCGTGTGTGTTTATCTGACTTACAGAGCCTACTGTTTTTAATAGCTGCCCTTCCAAGGCTATCAGCCACGACTCATATGTATGTGCTTAACCTTTTTCTTTAAATTGCCAAAAAAAAGTATTTAAATCATTATGCTAGTGTAATCTATTTTTATTTTCTATCAGGCCTGTGTCTAACTGTCTATCTGACTTACACAGCATACTGTTGTTAATTGCTGCCCTAGCAGCCAGCCAGTACGACCACTCATATGTGCATTGCACTTCTTAACATTATTTTAAAATATTTTGATAGTGTAATCTAACTTAATTTTCTATCAGGCCTGTGTTTTTGTCACTTACACAGCATACTGTGTTAAATTGCTGCCCTACCTACCATCCACAACTAATATCTGCCAGCCTGTGTGCCAGGCCCAACTAGCCAATTAGTGGCACCAATCATAATTCTTGTAACAGTATCAAAAAAATTAAAATTCATAATTGTTTGGAGTGCAAATATTCAGTCTACTAGTGACATTTAATTTCAGTTTCCTCCTGCCTGCCAGCCCGTGTGCCAGTCACAAACTAGCTAATTAGTGCCACCAATTCTAGTTGTTGTAAAAGTATTGTTAATCTTTAAAATTCCAAATTGATCGCTTGTGATTCATCAGTTTGCTCGTGCCATTGAATTGCACTTTCCTCCTGCCTGCCAGCGTGTTTTCCAGGCCCAACTAGCCAATTAGTGGCACCAATCATAATTCTTGTAACAGTATCTAAAAATTTAAAAATCTCCTAGTGCCATTGAATTGCATTTTCCTCCTGCCTGCCAGCCTGTGTGCCAGGCCGACTTTCAAAATATTTACACCAATCATATTTGTTGTCACAGTATTTTTAATAATTAAAAATTAAAACATTTTGGTAATTGTTGTTCTGAATCCTCAGTTTGCTCGTGCCATTGAATTGCACTTTCCTCCTACCTTGCAGCCTGTGTGCCAGGCTCACCTAGCCAATTATTGCCAGCAATCATATTTCTTTTAACAGTATTGCAAAAATTCCCAATCATCACTGTTTTGACTGTCAGTATTCAGTCTCCTAGTGTCCTTGAATTGCATTTACCTCCTGCCTGCCAGCCCGTGTGCCTGGCCGTCTTGCCAACTATTTACACCAATCATAATTGTTGTCACAGTATTATTACTAATAAAAATGAAAAATTTTTGGATTGTTGTTCTTAATCCTCCTATTGCTCGTGCCACTGAATTGCACTTTTCTCCTGCCTGCCAGGCCGACTTTCAAAATATTTACACCAATCATATTTGTTGTCACAGTATTCTTAAAAATTAAAAATTAAAATTTTTGGTAATTGTTTTTCTGAATACTCTGTTTGCTCGTGCCATTGAATTGCACTTTTCTCCTGCCTGCCAGCCTGTGTGCCAGGCCGACTTTCAAAATATTTACACCAATCATATATGTTGTCACAGTATTCTTAATAGTTAAAAATTAAAAATGTTGTTAATTGTTGTTCTGAATCCTCAGTTTGCTCGTGCCATTGAATTGCACTTTCCTCCTGCCTTGCAGCCTGTGTGCCAGGCCCACCTAGCCAATTATTGCCAGCAATCATATTTCTTTTAACAGTATTGCAAAAATTGTCAATCATCACTGTTTTGAGTGTCAATCTGCATTCTACTAGTGACCTTTAATTGAATTTAGCTCCTGCCTGCCAGCCTGTGTGCCAGGCCGTCTGCCAACTATTTACACCAATCATAATTGTTGTCACAGTATTGTTACTAATTAAAATTAAAAGTTTTTGGATTGTTGTTTCTAATCCTCAGTTTGCTCGTGCCATTGAATTGCACTTTTCTCCTGCCTGCCAGCCTGTGTGCCAGCCAGGCCGACTTTCAAAATATTTACACCAATCATATATGTTGTCACAGTATTCTTAATAATTAAAAATTTAAATATTTGCTAATTGTTGTTCTGAATCCTCAGTTTGCTCGTGCCATTGAATTGCACTTTCCTCCTGCCTGCCAGCCTGTTTTCCAGGCCCAACTAGCCAATTAGTTGCACCAATCATAATTCTTTTAACAGTATATAAAATAGTAAAAATCATAATTTTTGGGACTGCAAATATTCAGTCTCCTAGTGCCATTGAATTGCATTTTCCTCCTGCCTGCTAGCCTGTGTGACAGGCCGACTTTCAAAATATTTACACCAATCATATTTGTTGTCACAGTATTCTTAAAAATTAAAAATTACAAATTTTGGTAATTGTTTTTCTGAATCCTCAGTTTGCTCATGCCATTGAATTGCACTTTTCTCCTGCCTGCCAGCCTGTGTGCCAGGCCGACTTTCAAAATATTTACACCAATCATATTTGTTGTCACAGTATTCTTAAAAATTAAAAATTAAAATTTTTGGTAATTGTTTTTCTGAATCCTCAGTTTGCTCGTGCCATTGAATTGCACTTTTCTCCTGCCTGCCAGCCTGTGTGCCAGGCTGACTTTCAAAATATTTACACCAATCATATATGTTGTCACAGTATTCTTAATAATTAAAAATTAAAAATTTTGTTAATGGTTGTTCTGAATCCTCAGTTTGCTCGTGCCATTGAATTGCACTTTCCTCCTGCCTTGCAGCCTGTGTGCCAGGCCCACCTAGCCAATTATTGCCAGCAATCATATTTCTTTTAACAGTATTGCAAAAATTGTCAATCATCACTGTTTTGAGTGTCAATCTGCAGTCTCCTAGTGTCCTTGAATTGCATTTACCTCCTGCCTGCCAGCCTGTGTGCCAGGCCGTCTTGCCAACTATTTACACCAATCATAATTGTTGTCACAGTATTGTTACTAATTAAAATTAAAAGTTTTTGGATTGTTGTTTCTAATCCTCAGTTTGCTCGTGCCATTGAATTGCACTTTTCTCCTGCCTGCCAGCCTGTGTGCCAGCCAGGCCGACTTTCAAAATATTTACACCAATCATATATGTTGTCACAGTATTCTTAATAATTAAAAATTTAAATATTTGCTAATTGTTGTTCTGAATCCTCAGTTTGCTCTTGCCATTGAATTGCACTTTCCTCCTGCCTGCCAGCCTGTTTTCCAGGCCCAACTAGCCAATTAGTTGCACCAATCATAATTCTTTTAACAGTATATAAAATAGTAAAAATCATAATTTTTGGGACTGCAAATATTCAGTCTCCTAGTGCCATTGAATTGCATTTTCCTCCTGCCTGCTAGCCTGTGTGACAGGCCGACTTTCAAAATATTTACACCAATCATATTTGTTGTCACAGTATTCTTAAAAATTAAAAATTACAAATTTTGGTAATTGTTTTTCTGAATCCTCAGTTTGCTCATGCCATTGAATTGCACTTTTCTCCTGCCTGCCAGCCTGTGTGCCAGGCCGACTTTCAAAATATTTACACCAATCATATTTGTTGTCACAGTATTCTTAAAAATTAAAAATTAAAATTTTTGGTAATTGTTTTTCTGAATCCTCAGTTTGCTCGTGCCATTGAATTGCACTTTTCTCCTGCCTGCCAGCCCGTGTGCCAGGCTGACTTTCAAAATATTTACACCAATCATATATGTTGTCACAGTATTCTTAATAATTAAAAATTAAAAATTTTGTTAATGGTTGTTCTGAATCCTCAGTTTGCTCGTGCCATTGAATTGCACTTTCCTCCTGCCTTGCAGCCTGTGTGCCAGGCCCACCTAGCCAATTATTGCCAGCAATCATATTTCTTTTAACAGTATTGCAAAAATTGTCAATCATCACTGTTTTGAGTGTCAATCTGCAGTCTCCTAGTGTCCTTGAATTGCATTTACCTCCTGCCTGCCAGCCTGTGTGCCAGGCCGTCTTGCCAACTATTTACACCAATCATAATTGTTGTCACAGTATTGTTACTAATTAAAATTAAAAGTTTTTGGATTGTTGTTTCTAATCCTCAGTTTGCTCGTGCCATTGAATTGCACTTTTCTCCTGCCTGCCAGCCTGTGTGCCAGCCAGGCCGACTTTCAAAATATTTACACCAATCATATATGTTGTCACAGTATTCTTAATAATTAAAATTTTTAATTTTTGATAATTGTTTTTCTGAATCCTCAGTTTGCTCGTGCCATTGCATTGCACTTTCCTCCTGCCTGCCAGCCTGTGTGCCAGGCCGTCTTGCCAACTATTTACACCAATCATAATTGTTGTCACAGTATTGTTACTAATTAAACATAACATTTTTGGATTGTTGTGCTTAATCGTCAGTTTGCTCGTGCCATTGAATTGCACTTTTCTCCTGTCTGCCAGCCTGTGTGCCAGGCCGACTTTCAAAATATTTACACCAATCATATTTGTTGTCACAGTATTCTAAATAATTAAAAATTAAAGATTTTTGTAATTGTTGTTCTGAATCCTCAGTTTGCTCGTGCCATTGAATTGCACTTTCCTCCTGCCTGCCAGCCTGTGTGCCAGGCCCAAATAGCCAATTAGTGCCAGCAATCATATTTATTTTAACAGTATTGCAAAAATTGTCAATCATCACTGTTTTGAGTGTCAATCTGCATTCTACTAGTGCCCTTGAATTGCATTTTCCTACTGCCTGCCTGTGTGCCAGTCCCAACTAGCCAATTAGTGGCACCAATCATATTTCTCCAACATTGGTGTGTCCGGTCCACGGCGTCATCCTTACTTGTGGGATATTCTCTTCCCCAACAGGAAATGGCAAAGAGTCCCAGCAAAGCTGGCCATATAGTCCCTCCTAGGCTCCGCCCACCCCAGTCATTCTCTTTGCCGTTGCACAGGCAACATCTCCACGGAGATGGTTAAGAGTTTTTTGGTGTTTAAATGTAGTTTTTATTCTTCTATCAAGTGTTTGTTATTTTAAAATAGTGCTGGTATGTACTATTTACTCTGAAACAGAAAAGGATGAAGATTTCTGTTTGTAAGAGGAAGATGATTTTAGCAGACAGTAACTAAAATCGATTGCTGTTTCCACATAGGACTGTTGAGATGAAGTAACTTCAGTTGGGGGAAACAGTTAGCAGACTTTTCTGCTTAAGGTATGACTAGCCATATTTCTAACAAGACTGTGTAATGCTGGAAGGCTGTCATTTCCCCTCATGGGGACCGGTAAGCCATTTTCTTAGTCAAACAAACAGAATAAAGGGCTTAATATGGGCTAAAAAACTGGTAGACATTTTTATGGGCTAAATCGATTGCTTTATTTGGGCATATTATTCAGATTTAGGCTAACAATTGGCATTTATAATCTTGGGGAACGCTTATAAAACGGCAGGCACTGTGTTGGACACCTTTTTCAGTCAGGGGGCCTTTCTAGTTATAGACTGAGCTTCATTTTCGCGCCATTAATGCGCAGTTGTTTTTTTGAGAGCAGGGCATGCAGATGCATGTGTGAGGATCTAAAAATCTCTGAAAAAGCTTCTAGAAGGCGTCATTTGGTATCGTATTCCCCTCAGGGCTTGGTTGGGTCTTAGCAAAGACTATAGCTGGGACTGTATAGGGGTTAAATTTAAAAACGGCTCCGGTTCCGTTATTTTAAGGGTTAAAGCTCTGAAATTTGGTGTGCAATACTTTTAAGGCTTTAAGACACTGTGGTGAAATTTTGGTAATTTTTGAACGATTCCTTCATACTTTTTCACATATTCAGTAATAAAGTGTTTTCTGTTTGAAATTTAAAGTGACAGTAACGGTTTTATTTTAAAACGTTTTTTGTGCTTTGTTGACAAGTTTAAGCCTGTTTAACATGTCTGTACCTTCAGATAAGCTATGTTCTATATGTATGAAAGCCAATGTGTCTCCCCATTTAAATTTATGTGATAATTGTGCCATAGCGTCCAAACAAAGTAAGGACAGTACTGCCACAGATAATGATATTGCCCAAGATGATTCCTCAAATGAGGGGAGTAAACATGATACTACATCATCTCCTACTGTGTCTACACCAGTTTTGCCCATGCAGGAGGCCCCTAGTACATCTAGTGCGCCAATACTTATTACCATGCAACAATTAACGGCTGTAATGGATAACTCCATAGCAAATCTTTTATCCAAAATGCCTACTTATCAGAGAAAGCGCGATTGCTCTGTTTTAAACACTGAAGAGCAAGAGGGCGCTGATGATAATTGTTCTGTCATACCCTCACACCAATCTGAAGGGGCCATGAGGGAGGTTTTGTCTGATGGAGAAATTTCAGATTCAGGAAAAATTTCTCATCAAGCTGAACCTGATGTTGTGACATTTAAATTTAAATTAGAACATCTCCGCACACTGCTTAAGGAGGTGTTATCTACTCTGGATGATTGTGACAATTTGGTCATTCCAGAGAAATTATGCAAGATGGACAGGTTCCTAGAGGTTCCGGTGCCCCCCGACGCTTTTCCTATACCCAAGCGGGTGGCGGACATAGTAAATAAGGAGTGGGAAAAGCCCGGCATACCTTTTGTTCCCCCCCCCCCGATATTTAAGAAATTATTTCCTATGGTCGACCCCAGAAAGGACTTATGGCAGACAGTCCCCAAGGTCGAGGGGGCAGTTTCTACTCTAAACAAACGCACTACTATTCCTATCGAAGATAGTTGTGCTTTCAAAGATCCTATGGATAAAAAATTGGAAGGTTTGCTTAAAAAGATTTTTGTACAGCAAGGCTACCTTCTACAACCAATTTCATGCATTGTTCCTGTCACTACGGCAGCGTGGTTCTGGTTCGAGGAACTAGAAAAGTCGCTCAGTAGAGAAACTCCATATGAGGAGGTTATGGACAGAGTTCACGCACTTAAATTGGCTAACTCTTTTATTTTAGATTTCACTAGTAGCACCTTGGACCTTCAACCTAGCTTATGTATTCCCACCGTTTCCTCTCATTCCCAGGCTGGTAGCCAGGATCAATCAGGAGAGGGCCTCGGTGATCTTGATAGCTCCTGCGTGGCCACGCAGGACTTGGTATGCAGACCTGGTGAATATGTCATCGGCTCCACCATGGAAGCTACCTTTGAGACAGGACCTTCTTGTTCAGGGTCCATTCGAACATCCAAATCTGGTCTCCCTCCAACTGACGGCTTGGAGATTGAACGCTTGATTTTATCAAAGCGTGGGTTTTCAGATTCTGTTATAGATACTCTGGTTCAGGCCAGAAAACCTGTGACTAGAAAAATTTACCATAAGATATGGAAAAAATATATCTGTTGGTGTGAATCCAAAGGATTCCCATGGAATAAGATAAAAATTCCTAAGATTCTCTCCTTTCTACAAGAAGGTTTGGAGAAAGGATTATCTGCAAGTTCTCTAAAGGGACAGATCTCTGCTTTATCTGTCTTACTACACAAAAGACTGGCAGCTGTGCCAGATGTTCAAGCTTTTGTTCAGGCTCTGGTTAGGATCAAGCCTGTTTACAGACCTTTGACTCCTCCCTGGAGTCTAAATCTAGTTCTTTCAGTTCTTCAAGGGGTTCCGTTTGAACCTTTACATTCCATAGATATTAAGTTACTATCTTGGAAAGTTTTGTTTTTAGTTGCAATTTCTTCTGCTAGAAGAGTTTCAGAGTTATCTGCTCTGCAGTGTTCTCCGCCCTATCTGGTGTTCCATACAGATAAGGTGGTTTTGCGTACTAAGCCTGGTTTTCTTCCTAAAGTTGTTTCTAACAAAAATATTAACCAGGAGATAGTTGTACCTTCTTTGTGTCCGAATCCAGTTTCAAAGAGGGAACATTTGTTACACAATTTGGACATTGTCCGTGCTCTAAAGTTCTATTTAGAGGCTACTAAAGATTTCAGACAAACATCTTCCTTGTTTGTTGTTTATTCTGGTAAAAGGAGAGGTCAAAAAGCGACTTCTACCTCTCTTTCCTTTTGGCTTAAAAGTATTATCCGATTGGCTTATGAGACTGCCGGACGGCAACCTCCTGAAAGAATCACAGCTCACTCCACTAGGGCTGTGGCTTCCACATGGGCCTTCAAGAACGAGGCTTCTGTTGACCAGATATGTAAGGCAGCGACTTGGTCTTCACTGCACACTTTTGCCAAATTTTACAAATTTGATACTTTTGCTTCTTCGGAGGCTATTTTTGGGAGAAAGGTTTTGCAAGCTGTGGTGCCTTCCATTTAGGTGACCTGATTTGCTCCCTCCCTTCATCCGTGTCCTAAAGCTTTGGTATTGGTTCCCACAAGTAAGGATGACGCCGTGGACCGGACACACCAATGTTGGAGAAAACAGAATTTATGCTTACCTGATAAATTACTTTCTCCAACGGTGTGTCCGGTCCACGGCCCGCCCTGGTTTTTTAATCAGGTCTGATGAATTATTTTCTCTAACTACAGTCACCACGGTACCATATGGTTTCTCCTATATATATTTCCTCCTGTCCGTCGGTCGAATGACTGGGGTGGGCAGAGCCTAGGAGGGACTATATGGCCAGCTTTGCTGGGACTCTTTGCCATTTCCTGTTGGGGAAGAGAATATCCCACAAGTAAGGATGACGCCGTGGACCGGACACACCGTTGGAGAAAGTAATTTATCAGGTAAGCATAAATTCTGTTTTCTTTTAACAGGATTGGAATTATTGTTAATCATAACTGTTTTGACTGTGATTCTTCAGTCTCCTAGTGCCATTGAATTGCAGTTTCCTTTCTCCCAGCGTGTGTGCCAGACAAGCCCATTTTCCAACTAGTGCCAACAATCGTATTTGTTGTCACAGTACTTTTAATATTTTAAAAAATAAACAATTTCTGATTTTTAAAACATCTGTCTTTTTGGTTGTTGTCAGTCTCACAGCGTATACTGTGCCCACTTGCACAGTGCCACCACTCCTATAATTGGTGTTATAGTATTGTCAGTGTCCATTTTAAAAAAAATGACAGGCAGAGGCAGGCCACCCCGCAGGTTCCGTGGTCGTGGTGCTGTTATTCCTTTAGACCCTACATATGCACATTGTTCAGACGCCGGGTGCCAGGGGGGACGCGAAAAGTTCTGAGGAGGACCTAGTGGAATGGCTAACACAGGACACCCAATCTTCTTCAGCTTCCGCTGCTAGTCCTCCTAACCTTGACGCACCATCTACGTCCAGCTGTGCTTTGGGCAGGTCTCAAGTGACCAGTGCCACTCACCCGCCTGTCGCTACCACCAACACTAGCACCACAGCCGCTTCACTTGATCTGTCACAGGAGTTATTGACACATCAGTTGGAAGAAATGATTGATGTGCAACCATCATTGATAGAGGATGTAGATAACAGTGATCAGTCTCAGTCAAGAAGCATTACCGACATGGAGGTACGGTGTGATGATGATGATGTTGTACCCGCTGCTGCTTCCTTTCTTGATGTGTCAGATACAAGTGAAGCGGTTGATGATGATGTGTTGGTGGATGTCACGTGGGTGCCTGCTAGAAGAGAAGAAGAAGAGGGGGAAAGTTCAGATGGGGAGACAGAGAGGAGGAGGAGACAATTTGGAAGCATGGGGAGGTCGTCTCAAGGAGCTAGTGGCACAGTCAGACAGCATGCTTCGGCACCCGGGGTCAGCCAGACAGCACGCCGACGCCCTTCAACGCATGCTGTTGCCACCACCAGAATGCCGTCATCGCAGAGCTCAGCAGTGTGGCATTTTTTTTGTGTGTCTGCCTCTGACAACAGCGATGCCATTTGCAACCTGTGCCAAAAGAAACTGAGTCGTGGGAAGTTCAACACCCACCTAGGTACAACTGCTTTGCGAAGGCACATGGTCTCCCATAACAAAGGCCGATGGGAAGAACACATGAGTAGAAGCAGCACACAAAGTGAAAGCTGCCCTCCTCCTCCTGCTCCAGCATCTTCAGCCATGTCAACCAGTGCTGTCCTCCTTGCCCCCTCTCAACCATCCTCCACTCAGTCTCTCTTACGTAGCAGTTCCTGGTCATCTGCCCACAGTCAGCTGTCTGTCAAGGACATGTTGGAGCGTAAGAAGCCAATTTCTCAAAGTCACCCCCTTGCCCGGCGTCTGACAGCTGGCTTGTCTGAATTCTTAGCCCGCCAGCTTTTACCATACAAGCTGGTGGAGTCTGATACATTTAAAAAAATTTGTATCTATTGGGACACCGCAGTGGAAGGTACCTGGCAGAAATTTCTTTTCACAAAAGGCAATCCCAAACCTGTACTCTGTTGTGAGAAAGGAAGTTATGGCATGTCTGGCACACTCCATCCTCTTCCCTAACCTCTTCCTCAGCTGAATCCTCTTCAACTTCTGCTTCTTGCTCCACATCTATGGCACCCCCCCAGCTCCCCAGGTACTATGCTACTACCCGTGTACGGCAGTGTCACGCCGTCTTGGGGTTGACTTGCCTGAAAGCGGAGAGTCACACCGCACCAGCACTCCTGACCGCCCTGAACGCACAGGTGGATCAGTGGCTGACTCCGCACCAACTGGAGATTGGCAAGGTTGTTTCTGACAATGGAAGTAATTTGGTGGCGGCATTGAAATTGGGCAAGTTGACACATGTGCCGTGCATGGCACATGTGTGTAATCTAATTGTACAACGATTTGTCCATAAGTACCCAGGCTTACAGGACGTCCTGAAGCAGGCCAGGAAGGTGTGTGGCCATTTCAGGCGTTCCTACACGGCCATGGCGCACTTGTCCGATATCCAGCGTCGAAACAACCTGCCAGTGAGGCGCTTGATTTGCGACAGCCCGACATGGTGGAATTCAACACTCCTAATGTTTGACCACCTGCTCCAACAAGAAAAAGCTGTTAATGAGTATTTGTATGACCGGGGTGCTCATGCGCAATGCCTGTAGGCTCATGCGTCCTTTTGAGGAGGTGACAAACCTTGTCAGTCGCACCGAAGGCACCATCAGCGACATCATACCATTTGTTTTCTTCCTGGAGCGTGCCCTGCGAAGAGTGCTGGATCAGGCCGTAGATGAGCGTGAAGAGGAAGAGTTGTGGTGTCCATCACCCCCACAAACAGCCTTATCAGCATCGCTTGCTGGACCTGCGGCAACGCAGGAAGAGGATTGTGAGGAAGAGGAGTCAGAGGAGGAATGTGGCTTTGAGGAGGAGGAGGAGGAAGACAGAGCACAACAGGCATCCCAAGGTGCTCATTGTTGTCACCTCTCTGGTACCCGTGGTGTTGTACGTGGCTGGGGGGAAGAAGATACCCTCAGTGAGATCAGTGAGGAGGAGGAACGGGACATGATTAGCTCGGCATCCAACCTTGTTCCAATGGGTTCTTTCATGCTGTCGTGCAAAAAAGCCTTGATTATCTCACTTTTATAAAAATGAATGAGGGCTGGATCCTGAAGGGACTGACATTGGGCGATACATTTGATTAAAAAAGGCCTGATGATGAGATGAGCTGGCTTGGGCTACAACTGGTACACAGGATGGCCTTTTTTTTTTTTCTTATAAAGCCGGATGACTTGCTTGACTTATCCGCCAACAACTAGTGTTCAAGCTACAAGCTTAGAGGGCACTTTATAAATGTTTTACAAACATCAATTTTTCTGGCCGCTGCTACAGCATTTGCTACAACATTACCCAAATTTTTCAGTCATTTGTACATTCCTAATGTTTCTGCCCTCTGCTGCTGCTCTGTGGGTACAAAACTCAAATAAAAAAATAAGGCACATAACAGTGATTAAACTGTTACGAATAGTACAACTTAACAGTGCACACCACTCACATCTGGTGGACCATTAAAGTGCCCCAAATGTGAAGTAGGAGGACCGACCAAGCATTTTTATCCGTCTCTTGGTTGCTCTAAATTATCTCTGTGTTCCATCTATGCCATACCTGTACTCTATTGTGCAAAAGGGTGGCATATGTGGTGTTTCGTGCTGTTGTGCCTGTTGCTGGTCGTGGCCCATGGTATAAAAAGGCTGAAGGAGAACGACCTGTAATGGGTGCCCCAGCAAATTTTTAGAAAAATGTTCCCGGTTCCTCTCAATTATCTCCGGGTTTCTAAAATGGATGCGATACCTGTACTCGCTTGTGCAAAAGGATGGCATATGTGGTGTTTCCTGCAGTTGTTTCTGTTGAGGGTGCTGGACCCTTTTATAAAAATGCTGAAGGAGAACGACCTGGAGTGGGTGTCCAAGCATGTTTTTTTGGGCAATTTCACGTTTCCAAACAATTATCTCTGGGTTTCTAAAATTAATGCAGTAACAGTACTCTATTGTTCAAAAGGATGCCATATGTCCTCTTTACTGCTGTTGTTTCATATGCGGGTTCTGGACTCTCTTATAAAAAGGCTGAAGTAGAAAGAAGTGTCCTGGGTGTACAATCATTTTTTTGGGTCAATTTCCCGGTTGCAACAAATTATCTCCGGGTTTCTAAAATCAATGCTTTACCTGTACTCCATTGTTCAAAAGGATGCCATATGTCCTTTTTCCTGCTGGTGTTTCTGTTGAGGGTCCTGGACCCTGTTATAAAATTGCTGAAGCAGAAAGAAGTGTACTGTGTGTCTATCCAAACCTTTTTGTGATTCAAATTCCAGGTTGCAAAAAATTATCTCCCGGTTTCTAAAATCAATGCTTTACCTGTACTCTATTGTTCAAAAGGATGCCATATCATGTCCTCTTTCCTGCTGGTGTTTTGTTTGAGGGTCCTGGACCCTCTTATAAAAAGGCCTAAGGAGAAAGAAGTGTACTGGGTGTCCACTCAATGTATTTTTCTAATTCCCATTTGCCAAAAATTATCTCTGGGTTTGTAAAATCAATGCTGTACCTGTACTCTATTGTTCAAAAGGATGCCATATCATGTCCTCTTTCCTGCTGGTGTTTTGTTTGAGGGTCCTGTACCCTCTTATAAAAAGGCCTAAGGAGAAAGAAGTGTACTGGGTGTCCACTCAATGTATTTTTCTAATTCCCATTTGCCAAAAATTATCTCTGGGTTTGTAAAATCAATGCTGTACCTGTACTCTATTGTTCAAAAGGATGCCATATGTCCTCTTACCTACTGGTGTTTTGTTTGAGGGTCCTGGACCCTCTTATAAAAAGGCCTAAGGAGAAAGAAGTGTACTGGGTGTCCATCAAATTATTTGTTTGATTCAAATTCCCGGTTGCAACAAATTATCTCCGGGTTTCTAAAATCAATGCCTTTCCTGTAATCTATTTTTCAAAAGCATGCCATATGTCCTCTTTCCTGCTGCTGGTTTTGTTGAGGGTCCTGGAGCCTCTGCTAAAAAGGCCTAAGGATAAATAAGTGTACTGGGTGTCTATTCAATGTTTTTTTAGATTTCCCGGTTGTAACAAATTATCTCTGTGTTTCTAAAATGAATGCCTTTCCTGTAATCTATTTTTCAAAAGGATGACATATGTCCTCTTTCATGCTGTTGTTTCTGTTGAGGCTCCGGGACCCTCTTATAAAAAGGCCTAAGGATAAATAAGTGTACTGGGTGTCTAATCAATGTTTTTTTATATTTCACGGTTGCAACAAATTATCTCTGGGTTTCTAAAATCAATGCCTTTCATGTAATCTATTTTTCAAAAGGATGCAATATGTCCTCTTTCCTGATGGGGTTTTGTTTGAGGGTCCTGGAGCCTCTGCTAAAAAGGACTAAGGAGAAAGAAGTGTACTGGGTGTCCATCGAATCATTTTTTTTATTCAAAATCCCGGTTGCAACAAATTATCTCCGGGTTTCTAAAATCAATGCCTTTCCTTTAATCTTTTTTTCAAAAGGATGCCATATGTCCTCTTTCCTGCTGCTGGTTTTGTTGAGGGTCCTGGAGCCTCTGCTAAAAAGGCCTAAGGATAAAGAAGTGTACTGGGTGTATATTCAATGTTTTTTTAAATTGCCCGGTTGCAAAAAATTATCTCTGGGTTTCTAAAATCATTGCCTTTCCTGTAATCTATTTTTCAAAAGGATGCCATATGTCCTCTTTCATGCTGTTGTTTCTGTTGAGGCTCCGGGACCCTCTTATAAAAAGGCCTAAGGATAAAGAAGTGTACTGGGTGTCCAATCATTGTTTTTTTTTATTTCACAGTTGCAAAAAAATTATCTATGGCTTTCTAAAATCTATGCCTTACCTGTCATCTATTGTTCAAAAGGATGACATATGTTCTCTTTCCTGCTGTTGTTTTTGTTGAGGGTCCGGAACACTATTCTAAAAAGGCCGAAGGAGAACGACCTGTACTGTATTGTGTGTCCAATCATGTTTTTGTTTTCAATTTCACGGTTCATAATAAATATCGCCGTGTAACTAAAATCAATGCCATACCTGTACTCTGTTGTTCAAAAGGATGGCATATGTGGTGTTTCATTCTGTTGTGGTTGTTGAGGGTCGTGGCCGTGGGACAGCGTATAAAACGGCTTAAGGAGAACAACCTGTACAGCCTTGCTCCTCTTTTTAGGCAGGCCAGCTCTTTGCATACATGCCCACAGACTCTGTAACGCATGCCTCTTTTAGGGAGAGGTGCAGCCATAATGCAGGGTCAGAACCTCTTCCTGCAACTGTTATACTCGATTTTGCGAAAGAAGTAACCTTACCATGGTTCCCTGCACGCACATATTGTTGTTATATTTTGGTGAGGCTAATCATGATGGCCATGTAGACCACCACCGAGAGTCCTGGAAGTAACAGGGATGAGATGAAAGTGCTAAGAATAGTACTACTTAAAACAACCGAGTTAGCCATGGGTGTTAATCCAAGACCGCTTGGCTTTATTTTTGTTTTGGGTGCGGCTAATCATGCAGGCCATATAGAGCTGCCACCATTCGGTGTTGTATCAGCTATTAAAATAATAAGAACTGTACTATCAAAATACAGCCAATGAAGGGCCTATGAAGACTGAGCAAAGGTTGGATTGTAGTATTTTGTTCGGCTAATCATGATGGCCATGTAGACCGCCCGTAACAGGGATGAAAGTGCTAAGAATAGTACTAATTGAAACAACCGAGTTAGCCATGGGTGTTAGTCTAAGACCACTCGGCTTTTTTTTGAGTTTGGGTACAGCTAATCATGAAGGCCAGATAGACCTGCCACCATTTGGTGTTGTAACAGGTATTAAACTGCAAAGAACAGTACTACTTAACACAACCTACTTACCATGGGTCCCAGAGCATATGTTTGGTTATTATATTTTGTAAGGGTAATCATGCAGGCCATATAGACCTCCACCGATAGGGTGAGTATGAGTAACAGCTATTAAAATGCTAAGGACATTACTAATTAACACAACATAGTTACCATGGGTCGCAGACCAAGAGCAGATGTCTTATTATTATATTTTGTATGGGTAATCATCCAGGCCGTATAGACCTCTCCAAATAGGGGGAGTTACAGAGATTAAAGTGCTAAGAATGGTAGTACTTAAAACACAACCTAGTTAAAATGGGTACCAGACCGCATGTCTTATTATTATATTTTTTCAGGGTAATCAGGCAGGCCATATAGACCTCCCCCAATAGGGGGGGTAACAGGGATTAAAGTGCTAAGAAAAGTACTAATTAACACAAGCTAGTTATCATGGGTCCAACACTGTGTGTCTTGATGTTATACTTTGTCAGGGTAATCATGCAGGCCATATAGACCTCCCTTGATAGGGGGAGTAACAGGGATTACAGTTATAAGAATAGTACTACTTAAACACAACCTAATTACCATGGGTCCAAGACCAGATGTTTTGTTATTATACTTTGTCTGGCTAATCATGCAGGCCATATAGAGCTCCAACAAAAGGGGGGGGGTAAGAGGGATTCAAGTGATAAGAAAAGTTTTACTTAACACAACAAAATTGTCATGGGTCCCAGACCGCGTGTCTTGTTGTTATACTTTGTCAGGGTAATCATAACCGCCATATAGACCTCCACCAATAGGGGGAGTTACAGGGCTGAAAGTGCGAAGAATAGTACTACTTAACACAACCTAGTTGGGTCCAAGACCGCATGTTAAATTATTAGACTTTATCAGGGTAATTATATATCTAACAAATCTATCTATTTCTCTTCTATCGATTCTATCTAACTATCAATCTATGTATATCTATCTATCCTATCTATCGATCTATCTTCTGTCCGGGATGTTTTGAGACAGCCACTTGTGTTTCTGACAAATTTGAAGTAGGAGAACAGAACAATCATCTTCTTCCATCTCCCGTTCCAAAAATGAAGGCCATATAGACCTCATCTGATAGGGGGAGTAACAGGTTGTATTAAAATGTTAAGAATATTACTATTTAACACACCACGGGTCACAGACCACATGTCTTATTGTTATACTCTGTCAGGGAAATTATATATATTTCAAATCAATTTATTTATATATCAAATCGATCAAACTATCAAACGTATCGATCAAATGTAGATTGCATCTATTGATCGATGTAATTCGTATCTATAAAATGTATATTACATATTTTGGGTGATGTCATTTGTATCTATAAAATGTATATTGCATCTTTGATTCGCTAACATTCGTATCTATCAAATGTATATTGCATCTATTGATCAATGTAATTCGTATCTATCGAATGTATATTGCATCTATTGAGCTATGTACAGTGTATCGATCATATGTATATTGCATCGATTGAGCTATGTAATCTCTATGTATGTATCTATCTATCAAATCTATCTATCTCGTGGTTGTGCAAGTGGACTGTTTGCGGTTGATTGCGGTGCGTAACACTTGGAGTTTGCTCTGTCACTGTGATGCGGCCGTAACCCTTACACTACCTGATAGATACGACATCATAACTGATGTTTTAAAGCACGTTATTGCAATTTGGGAATGTTAGTTGATTTAGGCCCTTTATGGGTTAAAAGCAGACTCTGCATAAACTATGTAATTTTCCATGGGAGTTTTGCCATGGATCCCCCTCCAGCATGCCACAGTCCAGGTGTTAGTACCCTTGAAACAACTTTTCCATCACTATTGTGGCCAGAAAGAGTCCTTGTAGGTTTTAAAGTTCGACTGCCTATTGAAGTCAATGGCGGTTCGCGCGGTTCGCGCGGTTTGCAGGTTCGCGAACAATACCGGAAGTTCGAGTCCGCCGTTCGTGAACCAAAATTTCTAGGTTCGCGACATCACTACTCACCACTTGCCTTTTTGGAGGAATCAATCAGGAGTTGTTACTGGAGTAGACAATGTTTGCCATGTTCATTATATTAGCACAGCTTTAATTGTTATGCAGTTATTTATTGGATCCCCTCTGCCAAGCGTTAGGTTTGTGAAGTTTTCAGTGCGTGCTACCATTTCTCATAATCCACAGTTTTCCGACTTAAATTACAGGAAAAGGGGAAAAAATAAATAATTTAAGTTGAATGAACAGTTGTTTTCCTATACACAATAAAATAATTTATATTACAGCTCAAATTGTTTAAGATAAACATGTTCATTTAAGAGTTAATATGTGACACTTTGTCAGTAGTGATGTCGCGAATAGTTCGCCGGCAAATAGTTCCCGGCAAACATAGCTTGTTCGCGTTCGCCGCGGCGGGCGAACATATGCGATGTTCGATCCGCCCCCTATTCGTCATCATTGAGTAATACTTTGAGCCTGTACCTCACAGTCAGCAGACACATTCCAGCCAATCAGCAGCAGACCCTCCCTCCCAGACCCTCCTACCTCCTGGACAGCATCCATTTTAGATTCATTTGGAAGCTGCATTCTTAGTGAGAGGAGGGACAGTGTAGCTGCTGCTGATTTAATAGGGAAATCAATAGCTAGGCTAGTGTATTCAGTGTCCACTACAGTCCTGAAGGACTCATCTGATCTCTGCTGTAAGGACAGCACCCCAAAAAGTCCTTTTTAGGGCTAGAACATCAGTCTGCTTTTTTTTTCCCTGTGTAATCTAATTGCAGTTGCCTGCCTGCCAACGTGTGTGTCAGGCTCACAGAGTATACTGTGCCTACTTGCCCAGAACCACCACTCATATCTGGTGTAACAGTAGTGTACATTTAAAAAAAAAAACTTTTTTGACTGTGTTAAATAATAGCAGTCAGTTTCCTTCACACGTGTGCGTTTCAGTGCCTGCCTGCCTGCCAGTGCACAGTGTCACCCCAGTGCAATTCATATCTGGTGTAACAGTAGTGTACATTTAAAAAAAAAAAAACACTTTTTTGACTGTGTTAAATAATAGCAGTCAGTTTCCTTCACACGTGTGCGTTTCAGTGCCTGCCTGCCAGGGCACAGTGTCACCCCAGTGCAACTCATATCTGGTGTAACAGTAGTGTACATTTAAAAAAAAAAAACACTTTTTTGACTGTGTTAAATAATAGCAGTCAGTTTCCTTCACACGTGTGCGTTTCAGTGCCTGCTTGCCAGGGCACAGTGTCACCCCAGTGCAACTCATATCTGGTGTAACAGTAGTGTACATTTAAAAAAAAAAAACACTTTTTTGACTGTGTTAAATAATAGCAGTCAGTTTCCTTCACACGTGTGCATTTCAGTGCCTGCCAGGGCACAGTGTCACCCCAGTGCAACTCATATCTGGTGTAACAGTAGTGTACATTTAAAAAAAACAACACTTTTTTGACTGTGTTAAATAATAGCAGTCAGTTTCCTTCACACGTGTGCGTTTCAGTGCCTGCCTGCCTGCCTGCCAGGGCACAGTGTCTCCCCAGTGCAACTCATATGGTGTAACAGTAGTGTACATTTAAAAAAAAAAAACACTTTTTTGACTGTGTTAAATAATAGCAGTCAGTTTCCTTCACATGTGTGCGTTTCAGGGCCTGCTAGGGCACAGTGTCACCCCAGTGCAACTCATATCTGGTGTAACAGTAGTGTACATTAAAAAAACAACACTTTTTTGACTGTGTTAAATAATAGCAGTCAGTTTCCTTCACACGTGTGCATTTCAGTGCCTGCCAGGGCACAATGTCACCCCAGTGCAACTCATATCTGGTGTAACAGTAGTGTAGATTTAAAAAAAACAACACTTTTTTTACTGTGTTAAATAATAGCAGTCAGTTTCCTTCACACGTGTGCGTTTCAGTGCCTGTCTGCTAGGGCACAGTGTCACCCCAGTGCAACTCATATCTGGTGTAACAGTAGTGTACATTTAAAAAAAAAACAACACAGGGGCGGAGCCTGGAGCTCAACAGAGATGGTGGCAGAATTGAGGAGCTCCGCTAACCACTGCCTAAATAAATGGTTACAGAGGGCAAGCAGCTGAATACAAGCATAAGACTTGTGAAGTAACTTTGAGACTGCCTGAAGGAGAAAGGTAGATACTCTGGACACGGAGCATGCTGACATGCTGCACATACACAGAGGAAAATGCGGAGCCATCTGCCATCTTGACCACGAGGTCTGAATACTAACTGAGCCGACGGAACTTGACAAACAGTCAGAAAGCAGCAGCGGAGATCAACATAGCAGCGGAGCTGGGCAGTAGACCCCCGCCTGACAAGCACGTAAGCAGCACTAAGCAAGGGTAGTAATGAATGAGACAAGGAGCATAGGGGGATCTAATAATACAAGCTGAAAGCTGGTGTTATAAGCATAATGAATGATCCGGGTCAGGGCTGCATAATGTGATTGGCGACACGCCGACCGGACAATACACAAATTACTGACCCTGATGGTTAATAATCTGGAGGAGCGGAGCAGCATGGTAATGCTAATTATATACTCAGTGTCCTCTTGAGCATATACTGGGTCAAGGCCTGCAATACAAGAGGGAAACTTGGGTGTATGTTGAATGAATGTGCAGCTAGCGCTCAGATATAGATTTGATAATAGTATAGATCAAAAAGAGAAAATACTCTGCTTTATTTAATCTGAGTACACATACAGAGAGCTGAGGAACAAGCAGCTAAGAGCATAATATTAAGATAACAAAGTGATGATGCTAATCCCTTATGGATGTGGGGAAAATGACAGCACTGCAATAAATGAAATGTAAAGGCTATTACCAGAAAACACTGCAGCCCCATTTTTGAATATTCATCAATGCCTCACAACACAGGCTTTTGAAATGACCACATGGGTGTACAGCCGAACATAGGAAACAATAACAGCCTCTAAATGTAGTGAGAGTTTGGGATTCTTTGTTTGCAACAACTAATACCACAAGCAATTGATTTCTAAAGGATAAAGACTAACGTTTACATTGCTGAGGAACAGATATATAACACGCATATACTCATAAATATAAGGGACTATACAAGATTGGAAAGTTATATACAAGTCTCTTCATTTTATAGTACAGCTTCTTCCTTTCTGGTTCTGACTTTTCACCGCTACTATGTCAGCCAGAAAACAAACTAAATCCTCTCAGGGAACTAAAACACCAACAGCTACTTTGTTTTTCAAACCTATAAAAGAGAAAATGCTGGAATCAGCAAATAATGTTATAGAGGAAGATATAGACTCTGAAACAGATTCCCAGATCAATGAAGATGACTCTATCCCTGCAACAAGAGCAGATCTGAGGACCCTGGTGTCTAAACAAGATATTAATAAAAACTTTGAGAAACTTTGGGATAAGATCGATGCATTCCAAAACACAGTGACTAATAGCCTAGCAGAAATAAAGCAAGATGTAACGGATCTGGGCTCCAGGGTAATGGCCTTGGAGGAAGTAGAAACTTCAGTGGCAGAAGATCTTACTAATGTTAAGCAACAACTCACTACAAAACAGCAAGAGATCAACGAATTGCAAGATAAATTAGAGGATCTTGAAAACAGAATTCACAGATGTAATCTGCGGTTAAAAGGAATTCCAGAATCTGTTTTAGCAGATGAATTAAATATCTATCTATACCAGCTCTTTCAGGCCATCACAGGCGAAACGGAGGAAGAAAATACTAGCTAGAAGAGCACATAGAGCACTACGAGCCAAACCAAAGGGGGAGGCCCCGCCTAGAGATGTGGTGGTTAAATTCTCTAGATTTCCAGAGAAAGAAGAAGTCCTGGCAGCAGCAAGGAAAAATCCCACGTTCAAATTTTAAGGATCAGTGATCCAATTTTACCAGGATCTCTGCGTCAAGACGTTGCAACGAAGAAGCTGTCTAAGACCTCTCACTTCAATATTGAGGAAACATCAGATCAGATATAGGTGGGGATTCCCATTTAACCTGCACATCATACACACCGGTAGATCAATGAGCCTCAGGGAGCCGGCAGAGATCCCAGCGATTTGTAGTAGGCTTAACTTGGAAACTCCAGAACTACCACAACCGGAGCAAAGGGAAGATACACCACAACAATCCACTGGATTAACCCACCTGCAAAGACAAAAGTGGACAATGGTCGCAAAGAAAAGGACCAAGACAAGACGCCTTTGTCCAACACAAAATTGTGAGGTATGTTTTCTCTATCCTACACCAAGGGAGTGTGCAAAGATCGGTTCCCAGCATACATTCAGTTTTTCCTTCTATTCCAACAAAGAACATAAGACTGGGATGAAATATGATATAAGCCAGTCTGGCTTCTAAGGTACTCAGCTTTTGAATGGTCTGTCTTGGCATAATGAGCTTGGAAACGATCAAGCTAGGAGTCACCCAGGATATAGACAATCCAAGATAAACACAAACATTTTTTATGCCCAATGACTTTCTACTAGCAGTGGAAATATAATGTATTTTACATCATGGTTTTTGCAAGGGGGGGGGGGGTGGAGAGGGAGGGGGAGTTATTTCTCTTTTTTAGGTTTTTCTTCTACAGGTAGTTGAGAACTGTGGGAGGAACTTGTTTTTCACTGTTTTTACTGTCTTCAATCACTGTGGGGGAAATGTTGAGCTGAGATTATTCTGTAACCTGCCTGTTTATATGCTTGTTTCTGATTGTTTATATCATTTATCCGAGACATATGATGAGACTAGAAGAAGGGGTGAATACTCAACAGCCCCAAAGGAGAGGTATGGAAATCAAGGAAGCGGCGGATCCAGAGGAGAGAGCCCCAGACTTCAAACTGTAAGTAATGACTGATGATATATGTTTAATTTCACATAATGTGAGGGGCCTTAACACGGATCCTAAACGAAGGACAGCACTGACCCAATACTTGAGACTTAAAGCTAATATAATATTTATACAAGAGACACATTTTACAAAAGATGTAATTCCAAAATACTGGACGAAGTGCTTTACTCAACATTACCACTCAACAACAGACAAAAAAAAGAGGGGGGTTTTGATTCTGATCCATAGATCCTTGGGTTTTGTAGTGGAGGAGACGATTAGTGATCCAGAAGGGAGATTTTTAATAGTGCGAGGGAGGCTACGAGATAAACAAATTACTTTATGCAACATATATGCACCCAATGAGACACAAATTTCATTTTTCTCTCATATTTCCTATTTACTGACACAGTGGTCACAGTATAGGATTTTATTAGGAGGGGACTTCAATGTGGAGATGTATGCATACCAAACCACAAGTAAATCTAGACTGACTCAAAAACAACTGAGACACAACTCGATGATTAAAAAAATTAAAGAAGTTTTTTTATCACACAACATCATGGACTCATGGGACACCCTATACGGGAAGACATCAGACTACACCTACTATTCACCTGTGCATAAAAAGTACTCAAAGCTAGATTATGTTTACTTAAGCCAGATATGGATTCCTGATTTGGTATCCTCCACTATACACGCATGTGCTTGGTCTGACCATTCCATAGTTCAGGTGGTCATCAGGGATACATTTCACATTAGCTTAGCACGCTCATGGAACTATGACCCTGGTGTACTACAGAAAACAGGCATACTAGACTCCATCACACAAGCTATGCTAGAGTATTGGACATTAAACATGGGTTCCACATCTAACTCAATTTACATGTGGGCAGCACACAAGCCTTATCTAAGGGGGCTACTCATTAAAGAAAAAGCGATCCTATCCAAAGCAAACAGAAGCCAGATAGACTTATTACAGACTCAGATAGATACCCTTACCAGACTGCACCAACAACATTTATCAGCCACAACATTTCAAGAATTGCAAGTCAAGAGGCTAGAATTGTCAACAATCTTGAATAGGGCATCTCTTAGAGCAGCTCATAAGTTGAAATCACACTATTTTCTCTACTCCAACAAACCAGACAAATACTTGGCACATAAGCTTAGGGAACAAACTAAATCTTTCTCCATACCACTTTTACAGAGGGAGGATGGTACATGCACCTCAAATCCACAGGAGATAGCTGACAAATTCGCTCAATACTATGCCCACCTTTACGATGGGAAAAAAACATCCCAAACTGACCAAAATATACAGTTGCTGCATAGATTTCTAAATGACTCCAAACTCACACCAATAGATAGCACAATCAATGATGCACTAAATGCAGAGGTGTCAGCTAGGGAGGTCCTGATAGCCATCAAGGAACTTAAGCCAGGAAAGGCGGCTGATCCAGATGGATTCCCAGGGGAATACTACAAGCTTTTTAAATCAAGTCTCACTCCCCACATAGTCAAATTCTGTAATGACATATTGCAAGGATTGGAAATCCCAAAGGAAATTTTGCAGGCTAAGATAGTAGTAATCCCCAAGCCAGGACGGAACCCAAAATTATGCCAGAACTATAGACCTATATCCTTGATCAATCAGGATATAAAGATTTTTACTAAAATCTTAGCAAATAGACTTAAGACACATTTACCCACCCTGATCCATCCGGACCAGGTAGGATTCATCTTAGACAGAGAGGCCCCATACAACACAAGGTGCATGATCTCCCTGATCGACTACCTGAGTAAAACGCGGACGCCTTCTCTGATCCTCTCACTGGATGCGGAGAAGGCGTTCAAAAGAATAGACTGGGATTTTATGCAGGAGGTCAGGACTAGGCTGGGATTTGGGGGGCCATTTGTTCAAGCAATCAGAAACATATATTCATATCCCACTGCGCACATAAGAGCAGCAGGCTGTCAATCCAAAAGGATAGACATTTGAAATGGTACAAGACAGGGCTGCCCTTTATCGCCACTCCTGTTTGCTATATGCATAGAACCTTTAGCGGCAAGGATTCGCCTTGCCCCAGAAGTTCATGGGGTCTCAATAGGGGGAGAGGAATTCAAAATATCTCTGTTTGCAGATGACGTTCTCCTTACCCTGACCAAACCCTTGATATCCCTGCCCCACTTATATCAAATCCTACAGGATTACTCATGTATCTCAGGATACAAGATCAATCAAGACAAATGCGAGGCATTACCTATAGCTCTCCCAGCCCACACTAAAAAACTTATCGAAACTAATTTTTCATTTATATGGGCTAAAGAGGCAATTAAATATTTAGGAGTTCGGATCTCAAATGACAATGCACAACTCTATAAACTGAACTATGTCCCCTTGTACAAGGCAATTAGAAAAGAGATTAAAAGCTGGAAAATAGGAGGCTTTTCGTGGTATGGCCGATTGTCGGCGATTAAAATGAATATTCTCCCAAGACTATTATACCTTTTTAGGGCTTTACCAATAAAGATTCCCTTACCAGAACTTACCAAACTCCAGACAGATTTAATCGGATTTCTAAGAGGGAACAAGAAGGCTAGGATACCCGCACAGATATTAATGCAACATAGACAATTGGGGGGGGTTGGAGTTCCAAATTTGATTAACTACAATCACTCAGCGAGACTGGCGCAAACTACACTGTTGAGCCAAAAAAATAGCACACTGGTATGAGTTAAAATGGAGACTCTGATGGCAGGTTATAGCCATTCAGACAATATTTTATGGGATTACACGAAACACAAACTGAAACTATCAAAAGCCCCAAAACCAATGGAAGAAATGATGGCAATGTGGTATTCACTAACCACTAATCTGAGGCTGCTGCCACCGGATTCTCTAATAAGACCATTGAGGACACTGTTGTGTCAAGACTATCATGGGCAAATTGGAAAATGGGCAAATAAAGGGCTTTATAGAGTGGCGGATTTCCTCCACAAAGGTAAAATAGCCACATATCAGCAGATACAAGAAAAAATACTACCATAAAAATTACAATGGTTTTTGTACTTGCAGATGGCATCAGCGGTCACTAAGGTCTTACCTCAAACTTGTAGGAAAAGCTTGACTACACTTGAAAAACTCTGTAGCACTGAGTCTAGACACAAAAAACTAATTTCCAACATATATCTCACAATACAAACAGCTAAATCTACTTCAAAGTCTCTTTTGATGGACAGGTGGGAACGGGACACTAACAATATATACTCAAAGGAAGAATGGGAAGAGATATTTCATAATTCTGGAAGGGGTATGGTCAGTGCAGATTTTAGGGAAAACTGCATCAAGACAGTTTTTAGGTGGTACCTTACTCCGGTTATTACCTCACACTACACACAAAACGGGAGTAAAGATTGTTACAGGGGATGCGGGGAAACAGGGACATATATTCATATGTGGTGGGAGTGCCCTCAGATACAGCAAGTATGGACCAATTTATCTAGACTACTGAGTGAGGTGCTATCTGAGGATATTACATTAACAATGACTCAGGCTCTACTGAATGAGCGAGTGATACCCTTTAACTCAGCAACAAATACATTCATACGCACCCTATGTACAGTCACTAGGATAAGTGTAGCTCGTTATTGGAAAATGGGGATACCCTCATGGGGGGAGGTATTGGAAAAAATTAAGATCACATATAAGTTATCTGAGTCAGCGTCATTCATACAAGCTAACCATGAGCAATTCCTTAAGGTTTGGAATTATTGGATATTAAGTGGCCATTAAGCTTTACACAGAGATAGAGTATATTTACATACACAATTCAGACCCAGAAAATATATAGGGAGACGAGAGTCGGTAAGCGACAATAAGAAACGTAGTAAGACTAAAATGGATGGGGCTCTCTCCCTGGATCGGTGGCAGATGCAGGATGAAGACAGGCAAGTTCTTGTTTGAAATTAAGTTTATGGGGGGGGAGGGAGGGGGAGTTTTTATTGGTTATTTTTGATTGCGTAAGGTTTAATGTTAAGATATAGAGCAAGAGGAGGTGAAAAGGAGAGGGGAAGTGAGTAATTTATTTTAAGAAAACACAACAAAATGAGATAGAGAAAGAGAGGAAAACAAGGAAGTTTGAACCTTTTCTACTGTTCTAAAGTCATATCCTCTATTCTCAGTCATTATCAAAGATGGGTTGCTCCACACACTGAAGGACAATACTTTCTAAACTCGAACACTGTTCAGTGGGAGAGACTGTTTATCCTTTTGACTTGGTTTGTTAAACCAGAACTAATATAATAGACCCCAAACTGAAGGACTCTTATCGTAAGAGAGGGGGATGGGAAAGTTTTTACTGGAAATTGTAAGAAATGTGTTGCATTCTTTATGTGTTGTACAATAAAGATTATTTCAACTAAAAAAAAAAACACCTTTTTGACTGTGTTAAATAATAGCAGTCAGTTTCCTTCACACGTGTGCGTTTCAGTGCCTGCCTGCCAGGGCACAGTGTCACCCCAGTGCAGCTCATATCTGGTGTAACAGTAGTGTACATTTAAAAAAAAACAACACTTTTTTGGCTGTGTTAAATAATAGCAGTCAGTTTCCTTCACACGTGTGCGTTCCAGTGCCTGCCTGCCAGGGCACAGTGTCACCCCAGTGCAACTCATATCTGGTGTAACAGTAGTGTACATTTAAAAAAAAAAAAAATCACTTTTTTGACTGTGTTAAATAATAGCAGTCAGTTTCCTTCACACGTGTGCGTGTCAGTGCCTGCCAGCGCACAGTGTCACCCCAGTGCAACTCATATCTGGTGTAACAGTAGTGTAGATTTAAAAAAAACAACACTTTTTTGACTGTGAAATAATAGCAGTCCGTTTCCTTCACACGTGTGCGTTTCAGTTCCTGCCAGGGCACAGTGTCACCCCAGTGCCCGGAAAAAAGTGCAGCAAGTGAAGCAGTGTATTCGTGAGGAAATAGCGGATATAAAGAAGGATCTTGCAGAGATTGGTTAGAGGGTGGAGAAATTGGATAGCGACTCGGCTCTACAGGATAAATCTTTACACACTTTTTCTGAAAAGATGTCACAACAAGATTTAACAATTCTACAACTTGAAAATAAAGTAGACGATTTAGAGAATAGAAGTCATCGTCAAAACATAAGGATCAGGGGCATACCAGAGGAAGTGCCCCCTCAAGATCTGGAGGCCTATGTCCAAGATTTATTTGCCTACCTGACAGAAGAGGGAGATGACTCCACCTTTGCTCTGGACAGGATCCACAGGGCCCTACGTTCCAAACCACCAGAAGGTCAACCCCCGAGGGATGTCATTGCTAAAATTACCAGCTACCCCATTAAAGAAATGTTAATGAAAAAGGCAAGACAGAAACATCCAGTAAAATTAAGGGATATCAACCTCCAACAATTTGAGGATCTATCAGCAAGAACTTTGCAGAAAAGAAGAGATCTTTGGCCGCTTACAACTAAGCTTTGTCAGCAAAACATTCCGTACAGATGGGGTCACCCATTTAGTCTCCAAATCCAATGGAAAGGAAAAAGAGTTTTCTGTCAAGCACCGGAAGACATCCCTTCAGTATGCAAAGAACTGAGACTAGACCCTACTGGAGTGGCTGAAGGCTCAAAAATGTCCTCAGAGAAATGCACCAACAAGGAAGCTCCTCTCCCTCAGAGAACGGAGTGGCAGAAAGTACCTTATCGGAGAGGAAACATGAACACTCCCGTACAAAACAACACTGGTGCAACAAGACAAGAAGCTGCTTAAAGTATGATTGGACATTCTTTCCTTTTGATGGGACTATCCTCGGGAGCCCGCGATCCATTCTATTATAGCTTGAGAAAGTGGTCTCCGGTTGGTAAGAATTTTTGTAAGAGTTACCTTATTTAAAAATGTACGGGTATGCTCTAATCTGTTCACACTTCTTTAGGCTCTAAGAATGGGTACATAACACCTATATGTGAGTAGTAGTAGCTACGTGTACTTTGGAAATATAGAATTTAAGAAATGTAAGGTACTAATTTTTTTTCATTATAGTTCAGCAGATGATTATTTATCTATTTATATGTACCTGATAAAAGGTTGATGAATAGTTGCCTATTAACCAGAAGTTTGAATGTTGGGTCGGTCTATATCACACAATGGTACACCCAATGCTGTTATTGATTTTACTTGTGCTTGGCCTAACTTGGCACTCTTCCCCCTTTATATTGTTATTGGTTTAAAGCTTCTAAAGAAGGAGCTAAATGTGTTTCATTCAATGTTGTTCTAATGTTGAAATTTTCTTGTTTTTCTTATTGCTGTTATGCCCAGGGTTTGTTCGTGAAGCTCATAAAATTATACGGCCCCATCTGTTGGCGACTGGTATGTCGCTTGATTTACTTTGATAACTACACAAGGTAAAGCTCAATTGTAACATATACTCACCCAAAATGTTAAAGGGTTCAATATTCCCAATAAAAGAACTATGGCCTTACAAGACCTATATAAAAGGGGAGGTAAGATTCTCTTTTTACAGGAAACCCATTTTAAATTAAATAACACACAGAGATATTTCACAGCTCAGTACACTCAACATTTTCACAGCGTACACCAACATAAAAAGATAAATGGGGTTAGTATCCTTATTCATAGATCCATCCCATTTAAAGTTTTGCAAACTGATAGAGGCAAGGAGGGTAGGTTTTTGTGTATAGTGGGTTTATTGTATGGTACACCAGTAACCCTGGTTAATTTATACGCTCCTAACCACCGCCAAGATGTATTTGTTAAACAAATTACCCGGAAAATTATGGACATCTCTAAAGACCCGTTGATAGTAGGGGGAGATTTAAACATTCCACTAGTACCTGTAGTGGATAGCTCAAGTGATACCAGCTATATACCACATAAGGTTTTCAGGTCTATTTGGCAATCTCTTAAGACCCTGACTTTGCATGACACTTGGCGTTACATACACCCCTCTAAGAAAGATTACACCTTCTTTTCATATCCACATAAGAGCTACTCCCGCCTAGATTACATCTTCACTGACCATTTGGCTCTCTCATACATAAAACACTGCGAGATAAAACACACTACATGGTCCGACCATTCATTGGTGGAATGCTACTTACAATGGCCATCCATGCCACTTCGCCCCTTTTGTTGGAGATTAGATGACTCCTTATTATTGGACCCACAATTAGTGGAACAACTCACTAAACAGATGGATACCTATTTTTCTATTAATACTACCCCAGAGACTAAATTAGATATCATATGGGAGGCGCATAAAGCTTATATGAGAGGGGAACTTATTAAAACCAAGGCAGCCAAAAACAGGGCAAAAAGAGAGGTATACCTATCATTAGCAAGTGAGATTGCAGAATTAGACTACTTAGCAAAACTTAACCACAGAGACGATGCGGTAACACAGTCTCTTAGTCAGAAAAGGGAACTATTAAATGAACACTTACAAATTGAAACCCAGAGGAAGACAGTATTCTTACAACAAAGGTTTTATGGGGAAAGCAATAAAGCAGGTAAATATTTAGCCAGAGCCCTTAAGAAGCAGCAACATAAGTCTTACATATATTCCCTCTTGGCAAAGTCGGGGTCCCAAATAGATGATACGGTTACTATAGCTAAGATTTTCCAGGACTATTA